>NW_027211609.1:0-2500 GCF_022749685.1 Semicossyphus pulcher | reverse complement strand
GTCAGGGGACATGACTGCGTCGAATCAGTCAGATAGGAGTCCGAAACCGTTACCATGTGAGAGCTAGCGTATGCTGGCGGGTGTTTTGTGGCGAAATTTTCACCGCCAGTCCCCTGCAGGCCTGTGTACTGGGGCCACCGGACCCAGCCTGGGTCTCCGGGGGGCTCATCCCGGGTCTCCCAGAGTCGGGGGACATGACTGCGTCGAAACAGTCAGATAGGAGTCCGAAACCGTTACCATGTGAGAGCTAGGGTATGGTAGCGGGTGTTATGTGACGAAATTTTCACCGCCAGTCCCCTGCAGGCCTGTGTACTGGGGCCACCGGGCCAATGCCGAGGCCTCCGGGGGCCCAGCGTTAGGAGGGGGGAAGCAGGGAGCCTCCCCAGCCTCCCCCTTCTCCCTGTCGAAGAAAAGGCATCATGCTGAAATTTGTCAAAGTGTTTTGACGGGGAGAAGGGGGGGGGGGAGCTGGAAACTTTCCCAGCTTCCCCCTTCTCCCCGTCGAAAAAAAGCAGCATGCTGAAATTTGTCAAAGTGTTTTGACGGGGAGAAGGGGGGGAAGCTGGAAACTTTCCCAGCTTCCCCCTTCTCCCCGTCGAAAAAAAGCAGCATGCTGAAATTTTTCAAAGTGTTTTGACGGGGAGAAGGGGGGGAAGCTGGAAACTTTCCCAGCTTCCCCCTTCTCCCCGTCGAAAAAAAGCAGCATGCTGAAATTTTTCAAAGTGTTTTGACGGGGAGAAGGGGGGAAGCTGGGAACTTTCCCAGCTTCACCTTCCCTGGTGCGACGCGCTTTTACCGGGTTCTGCAAGCGACCTTTCGCACGAAATCGGAAACCCAGTTTTTCGCCGTGCCTGCTCGTCCTCCAGAGTAGTACCGGGGGCGCTGAGGGGAAGGGGGAGGCAGGGAGCCTCCCCAGCTTCCCCCTTCTCCCCGTCAAAGAAAAGGCATCATGCTGAAATTTGTCAAAGTGTTTTGACGGGGAGAAGGGGGGGGGGGGGGGAAGCTGGAAACTTTCCCAGCTTCCCCCTTCTCCCCGTCGAAAAAAAGCAGCATGCTGAAATTTTTCAAAGTGTTTTGACGGGGAGAAGGGGGGAAGCTGGAAACTTTCCCAGCTTCCCCCCTTCTCCCCGTCGAAAAAAAGTAGCATGCTGAAATTTTTCAAAGTGTTTTGACGGGGAGAAGGGGGGAAGCTGGAAACTTTCCCAGCTTCACCTTCCCTGGTGCGACGCGCTTTTACCGGGTTCTGCAAGCGACCTTTCGCACGAAATCGGAAACCCAGTTTTTCGCCGCGCCTGCTCTTCCTCCAGAGTAGTACCGGGGGGGCTGAGGGGAAGGGGAACGGGGGAGGCAGGGAGCCTCCCCAGCTTCCCCCCTTCTCCCCGTCAAAGAAAAGGCATCATGCTGAAATTTGTCAAAGTGTTTTGACGGGGAGAAGGGGGGGAAGCTGGAAACTTTCCCAGCTTCCCCCTTCTCCCCGTCGAAAAAAAGCAGCATGCTGAAATTTTTCAAAGTGTTTTGACGGGGAGAAGGGGGGAAGCTGGAAACTTTCCCAGCTTCCCCCCTTCTCCCCGTCGAAAAAAAGTAGCATGCTGAAATTTTTCAAAGTGTTTTGACGGGGAGAAGGGGGGAAGCTGGAAACTTTCCCAGCTTCACCTTCCCTGGTGCGACGCGCTTTTACCGGGTTCTGCAAGCGACCTTTCGCACGAAATCGGAAACCCAGTTTTTCGCCGCGCCTGCTCTTCCTCCAGAGTAGTACCGGGGGCGCTGAGGGGAAGGGGGAGGCAGGGAGCCTCCCCAGCTTCCCCCCTTCTCCCCGTCGAAAAACAAGCAGCATGCTGAAATTTGTCAAAGTGTTTTGACGGGGAGAAGGGGAGAAGCTGGGAACTTTCCCAGCTTCACCTTCCCTGGTGCGACGCGCTTTTACCCGGCTCAGCATAGTGCCAGGGGCACCAAGGAGACGGGAGAAGGGGGAAGCAGGGGACGTCCCCAGCTTTCCCCTTCTCCCCGTGGAAACACTTTTTCAGAGTGTTTTGACGGGGAGAAGGGGAGAAGCTGGGAACTTTCCCAGCTTCACCTTCCCTGGTGCGACGCGCTTTTACCGGGTTCTGCAAGCGACCTTTCGCACGAAATCGGAAACCCACTTTGGCGAGAACGCTGCCCTCCGCGTGAGCTGCCCGGGAGCGCGCAGGGCTCGATGCCCGGCTGAGGGAGGCCTCAGCCGGGCCGCGCCGGCAGGATTTGCCGGTGGTTCTCGCCGCTTTGGTCCGGTTTTCTTTCTGACCGATTGGCAACCGTGACCCGCCATCGGAGGGCCTCCGCCGGCCGGCCTTGCGCCGGTGTTCGGGCGGACGGCTCCTCCGGCCCGCGGGTTCGCCTCTCTGGGCCCGGGGAAAAGGGCGCGCGCGCGCGCTCGCTCCCCGGTGCCCGCCGCTTGGTAGCGAGACCGAGACGCCCCGTCTGTCCCAGCAGTCCCACGACGGAGCCCGCCGCCGGGCCCGGC
>NW_027211606.1:0-56741 GCF_022749685.1 Semicossyphus pulcher | reverse complement strand
TTTCATCGTTAACTGATTTCATCGTTAACTGATTTCATCGTTAACTGATTTCATCTTCATTTAACTGATTTCATCGTTAACTGATTTCATCGTTAACTGATTTCATCTTTAACTGATTTCATCGTTAACTGATTTCATCTTCATTTAACTGATTTCATCGTTAACTGATTTCATCGTTAACTGATTTCATCGTTAACTGATTTCATCTTCATTTAACTGATTCCATCGTTAACTGATTTCATCGTTAACTGATTACATCTTCATTTAACTGATTTCATCGTTAACTGATTTCATCGTTAACTGATTCCATCGTTAACTGATTTCATCGTTAACTGATTTCATCTTCATTTAACTGATTTCATCGTTAACTGATTTCATCGTTAACTGATTTCATCTTTAACTGATTTCATCGTTAACTGATTTCATCTTCATTTAACTGATTTCATCGTTAACTGATTTCATCTTCATTTAACTGATTTCATCGTTAACTGATTTCATCGTTAACTGATTTCATCGTTAACTGATTTCATCTTCATTTAACTGATTTCATCGTTAACTGATTTCATCTTCATTTAACTGATTTCATCGTTAACTGATTTCATCGTTAACTGATTTCATCTTCATTTAACTGATTTCATCGTTAACTGATTTCATCGTTAACTGATTTCATCGTTAACTGATTTCATCTTCATTTAACTGATTTCATCGTTAACTGATTTCATCTTCATTTAACTGATTTCATCGTTAACTGATTTCATCGTTAACTGATTTCATCTTCATTTAACTGATTTCATCGTTAACTGATTTCATCGTTAACTGATTTCATCTTCATTTAACTGATTTCATCGTTAACTGATTTCATCGTTAACTGATTTCATCGTTAACTGATTTCATCTTCATTTAACTGATTTCATCGTTAACTGATTTCATCGTTAACTGATTCCATCGTTAACTGATTTCATCGTTAACTGATTTCATCTTCATTTAACTGATTTCATCGTTAACTGATTTCATCTTCATTTAACTGATTTCATCGTTAACTGATTTCATCTTCATTTAACTGATTTCATCGTTAACTGATTTCATCGTTAACTGATTTCATCGTTAACTGATTTCATCTTCATTTAACTGATTTCATCGTTAACTGATTTCATCTTCATTTAACTGATTTCATCGTTAACTGATTTCATCTTCATTTAACTGATTTCATCGTTAACTGATTTCATCGTTAACTGATTTCATCTTCATTTAACTGATTCCATCGTTAACTGATTTCATCGTTAACTGATTTCATCGTTAACTGATTTCATCTTCATTTAACTGATTTCATCGTTAACTGATTTCATCGTTAACTGATTCCATCGTTAACTGATTTCATCTTTAACTGATTTCATCTTTAACTGATTTCATCGTTAACTGATTTCATCTTCATTTAACTGATTTCATCGTTAACTGATTTCATCTTCATTTAATTGATTTCATCGTTAACTGATTTCATCTTCATTTAACTGATTTCATCGTTAACTGATTTCATCGTTAACTGATTTCATCGTTAACTGATTTCATCTTCATTTAACTGATTTCATCGTTAACTGATTTCATCTTCATTTAACTGATTTCATCGTTAACTGATTTCATCGTTAACTGATTTCATCTTCATTTAACTGATTTCATCGTTAACTGATTTCATCGTTAACTGATTTCCTCTTTAACTGATTTCATCGTTAACTGATTTCATCTTCATTTAACTGATTTCATCGTTAACTGATTTCATCGTTAACTGATTTCATCTTTAACTGATTTCATCGTTAACTGATTTCATCTTCATTTAACTGATTTCATCGTTAACTGATTTCATCTTCATTTAACTGATTTCATCGTTAACTGATTTCATCGTTAACTGATTTCATCTTCATTTAACTGATTTCATCGTTAACTGATTTCATCGTTAACTGATTTCATCGTTAACTGATTTCATCGTTAACTGATTTCATCTTCATTTAACTGATTCCATCGTTAACTGATTTCATCGTTAACTGATTTCATCTTCATTTAACTGATTTCATCGTTAACTGATTTCATCGTTAACTGATTCCATCGTTAACTGATTTCATCTTTAACTGATTTCATCGTTAACTGATTTCATCTTCATTTAACTGATTTCATCGTTAACTGATTTCATCTTCATTTAACTGATTTCATCGTTAAGTGATTTCATCGTTAACTGATTTCATCGTTAACTGATTTCATCGTTAAGTGATTTCATCGTTAACTGATTTCATCGTTAACTGATTTCATCTTCATTTAACTGATTCCATCGTTAACTGATTTCATCGTTAACTGATTTCATCGTTAACTGATTTCATCGTTAAGTGATTTCATCGTTAACTGATTTCATCGTTAACTGATTCCATCGTTAACTGATTTCATCTTTAACTGATTTCATCGTTAACTGATTTCATCGTTAACTGATTTCATCGTTAACTGATTTCATCTTCATTTAACTGATTTCATCGTTAACTGATTTCATCTTCATTTAACTGATTTCATCGTTAACTGATTTCATCGTTAACTGATTTCATCTTCATTTAACTGATTTCATCGTTAACTGATTTCATCGTTAACTGATTTCCTCTTTAACTGATTTCATCGTTAACTGATTTCATCTTCATTTAACTGATTTCATCGTTAACTGATTTCATCGTTAACTGATTTCATCGTTAACTGATTTCATCTTTAACTGATTTCATCGTTAACTGATTTCATCTTCATTTAACTGATTTCATCGTTAACTGATTTCATCTTCATTTAACTGATTTCATCGTTAACTGATTTCATCGTTAACTGATTTCATCTTCATTTAACTGATTTCATCGTTAACTGATTTCATCGTTAACTGATTTCATCGTTAACTGATTTCATCTTCATTTAACTGATTCCATCGTTAACTGATTTCATCGTTAACTGATTTCATCTTCATTTAACTGATTTCATCGTTAACTGATTTCATCGTTAACTGATTCCATCGTTAACTGATTTCATCTTTAACTGATTTCATCGTTAACTGATTTCATCTTCATTTAACTGATTTCATCGTTAACTGATTTCATCTTCATTTAACTGATTTCATCGTTAAGTGATTTCATCGTTAACTGATTTCATCGTTAACTGATTTCATCGTTAACTGATTTCATCTTCATTTAACTGATTTCATCGTTAACTGATTTCATCGTTAACTGATTTCATCTTCATTTAACTGATTTCATCGTTAACTGATTTCATCGTTAACTGATTTCATCTTCATTTAACTGATTTCATCGTTAACTGATTTCATCTTCATTTAACTGATTTCATTGTTAACTGATTTCATCGTTAACTGATTTCATCTTCATTTAACTGATTCCATCGTTAACTGATTCCATCGTTAACTGATTTCATCGTTAACTGATTTCATCGTTAACTGATTTCATCTTCATTTAACTGATTTCATCGTTAACTGATTTCATCGTTAACTGATTTCATCTTCATTTAACTGATTTCATCGTTAACTGATTTCATCGTTAACTGATTTCATCTTCATTTAACTGATTTCATTTTCATTCTTCATTTAACTGATTTCATCGTTAACTGATTTCATCTTCATTTAACTGATTTCATCGTTAACTGATTTCATCGTTAACTGATTTCATCTTCATTTAACTGATTTCATCGTTAACTGATTTCATCGTTAACTGATTTCATCGTTAACTGATTTCATCTTCATTTAACTGATTTCATCGTTAACTGATTTCATCGTTAACTGATTTCATCTTCATTTAACTGATTTCATCGTTAACTGATTTCATCGTTAACTGATTTCATCTTCATTTAACTGATTTCATCGTTAACTGATTTCATCTTCATTTAACTGATTTCATCGTTAACTGATTTCATCGTTAACTGATTTCATCTTCATTTAACTGATTTCATCGTTAACTGATTTCATCTTCATTTAACTGATTTCATCGTTAACTGATTTCATCGTTAACTGATTTCATCGTTAACTGATTTCATCTTGATTTAACTGATTTCATCGTTAACTGATTTCATCGTTAACTGATTCCATCGTTAACTGATTTCATCGTTAACTGATTTCATCTTCATTTAACTGATTTCATCGTTAACTGATTTCATCTTCATTTAACTGATTTCATCGTTAACTGATTTCATCGTTAACTGATTTCATCTTCATTTAACTGATTTCATCGTTAACTGATTTCATCTTTAACTGATTTCATCGTTAACTGATTTCATCTTCATTTAACTGATTTCATCGTTAACTGATTTCATCTTCATTTAACTGATTTCATCGTTAACTGATTTCATCGTTAACTGATTTCATCTTCATTTAACTGATTCCATCGTTAACTGATTTCATCGTTAACTGATTTCATCGTTAACTGATTTCATCTTCATTTAACTGATTTCATCGTTAACTGATTTCATCGTTAACTGATTTCATCGTTAACTGATTCCATCGTTAACTGATTTCATCTTTAACTGATTTCATCTTTAACTGATTTCATCGTTAACTGATTTCATCTTCATTTAACTGATTTCATCGTTAACTGATTTCATCTTCATTTAATTGATTTCATCGTTAACTGATTTCATCTTCATTTAACTGATTTCATCGTTAACTGATTTCATCGTTAACTGATTTCATCGTTAACTGATTTCATCTTCATTTAACTGATTTCATCGTTAACTGATTTCATCTTCATTTAACTGATTTCATCGTTAACTGATTTCATCGTTAACTGATTTCATCTTCATTTAACTGATTTCATCGTTAACTGATTTCATCGTTAACTGATTTCCTCTTTAACTGATTTCATCGTTAACTGATTTCATCTTCATTTAACTGATTTCATCGTTAACTGATTTCATCGTTAACTGATTTCATCTTTAACTGATTTCATCGTTAACTGATTTCATCTTCATTTAACTGATTTCATCGTTAACTGATTTCATCTTCATTTAACTGATTTCATCGTTAACTGATTTCATCGTTAACTGATTTCATCTTCATTTAACTGATTTCATCGTTAACTGATTTCATCGTTAACTGATTTCATCGTTAACTGATTTCATCTTCATTTAACTGATTCCATCGTTAACTGATTTCATCGTTAACTGATTTCATCTTCATTTAACTGATTTCATCGTTAACTGATTTCATCGTTAACTGATTCCATCGTTAACTGATTTCATCTTTAACTGATTTCATCGTTAACTGATTTCATCTTCATTTAACTGATTTCATCGTTAACTGATTTCATCTTCATTTAACTGATTTCATCGTTAAGTGATTTCATCGTTAACTGATTTCATCGTTAACTGATTTCATCGTTAAGTGATTTCATCGTTAACTGATTTCATCGTTAACTGATTTCATCGTTAACTGATTTCATCTTCATTTAACTGATTCCATCGTTAACTGATTTCATCGTTAACTGATTTCATCGTTAACTGATTTCATCTTCATTTAACTGATTTCATCGTTAACTGATTTCATCGTTAACTGATTCCATCTTCATTTAACTGATTTCATCGTTAACTGATTTCATCTTCATTTAACTGATTTCATCGTTAACTGATTTCATCGTTAACTGAATTCATCGTTAACTGATTTCATCTTCATTTAACTGATTCCATCGTTAACTGATTTCATCGTTAACTGATTTCATCGTTAACTGATTTCATCTTCATTTAACTGATTTCATCGTTAACTGATTTCATCGTTAACTGATTTCATCTTAATTTAACTGATTTCATCGTTAACTGATTTCATCTTCATTTAACTGATTTCATCGTTAACTGATTTCATCTTCATTTAACTGATTTCATCGTTAACTGATTTCATCGTTAACTGATTTCATCTTCATTTAACTGATTTCATTTTCATTCTTCATTTAACTGATTTCATCGTTAACTGATTTCATCTTCATTTAACTGATTCCATCGTTAACTGATTTCATCGTTAACTGATTTCATCGTTAACTGATTTCATCTTCATTTAACTGATTTCATCGTTAACTGATTTCATCGTTAACTGATTTCATCGTTAACTGATTTCATCTTCATTTAACTGATTTCATCGTTAACTGATTTCATCTTCATTTAACTGATTTCATCTTTAACTGATTTCATCGTTAACTGATTTCATCTTCATTTAACTGATTTCATCGTTAACTGATTTCATCGTTAACTGATTTCATCTTTAACTGATTTCATCGTTAACTGATTTCATCTTCATTTAACTGATTTCATCGTTAACTGATTTCATCGTTAACTGATTTCATCTTTAACTGATTTCATCGTTAACTGATTTCATCTTCATTTAACTGATTTCATCGTTAACTGATTTCATCTTCATTTAACTGATTTCATCGTTAACTGATTTCATCGTTAACTGATTTCATCGTTAACTGATTTCATCTTCATTTAACTGATTCCATCGTTAACTGATTTCATCGTTAACTGATTTCATCGTTAACTGATTTCATCTTCATTTAACTGATTTCATCGTTAACTGATTTCATCGTTAACTGATTCCATCTTCATTTAACTGATTTCATCGTTAACTGATTTCATCTTCATTTAACTGATTTCATCGTTAACTGATTTCATCGTTAACTGATTTCATCTTCATTTAACTGATTCCATCGTTAACTGATTTCATCGTTAACTGATTTCATCGTTAACTGATTTCATCTTCATTTAACTGATTTCATCGTTAACTGATTTCATCGTTAACTGATTCCATCGTTAACTGATTTCATCTTTAACTGATTTCATCGTTAACTGATTTCATCTTCATTTAACTGATTTCATCGTTAACTGATTTCATCTTCATTTAATTGATTTCATCGTTAACTGATTTCATCGTTAACTGATTTCATCGTTAACTGATTTCATCTTCATTTAACTGATTTCATCGTTAACTGATTTCATCGTTAACTGATTCCATCGTTAACTGATTTCATCGTTAACTGATTTCATCTTCATTTAACTGATTTCATCGTTAACTGATTTCATCGTTAACTGATTTCATCTTCATTTAACTGATTTCATCGTTAACTGATTTCATCGTTAACTGATTCCATCGTTAACTGATTTCATCGTTAACTGATTTCATCGTTAACTGATTTCATCTTCATTTAACTGATTTCATCGTTAACTGATTTCATCGTTAACTGATTTCATCTTCATTTAACTGATTTCATCGTTAACTGATTTCATCGTTAACTGATTTCATCTTTTACTGATTTCATCGTTAACTGATTTCATCGTTAACTGATTCCATCGTTAACTGATTTCATCTTTAACTGATTTCATCGTTAACTGATTTCATCTTCATTTAACTGATTTCATCGTTAACTGATTTCATCTTCATTTAATTGATTTCATCGTTAACTGATTTCATCGTTAACTGATTTCATCGTTAACTGATTTCATCTTCATTTAACTGATTTCATCGTTAACTGATTCCATCGTTAACTGATTTCATCGTTAACTGATTTCATCTTCATTTAACTGATTTCATCGTTAACTGATTTCATCGTTAACTGATTTCATCTTCATTTAACTGATTTCATCGTTAACTGATTTCATCGTTAACTGATTCCATCGTTAACTGATTTCATCGTTAACTGATTTCATCGTTAACTGATTTCATCTTCATTTAACTGATTTCATCGTTAACTGATTTCATCGTTAACTGATTTCATCTTCATTTAACTGATTTCATCGTTAACTGATTTCATCGTTAACTGATTTCATCTTTTACTGATTTCATCGTTAACTGATTTCATCGTTAACTGATTTCATCTTTAACTGATTTCATCGTTAACTGATTTCATCTTCATTTAACTGATTTCATCGTTAACTGATTTCATCGTTAACTGATTTCATCTTCATTTAACTGATTTCATCGTTAACTGATTTCATCGTTAACTGATTTCATCTTTAACTGATTTCATCGTTAACTGATTTCATCTTCATTTAACTGATTCCATCGTTAACTGATTTCATCGTTAACTGATTTCATCTTCATTTAACTGATTTCATTTTCATTCTTCATTTAACTGATTTCATCGTTAACTGATTTCATCGTTAACTGATTTCATCTTCATTTGACTGATTTCATCGTTAACTGATTTCATCGTTAACTGATTTCATCTTCATTTAACTGATTTCATCGTTAACTGATTTCATCGTTAACTGATTCCATCGTTAACTGATTTCATCGTTAACTGATTTCATCTTCATTTAACTGATTTCATCGTTAACTGATTTCATCGTTAACTGATTTCATCTTCATTTAACTGATTTCATCGTTAACTGATTTCATCGTTAACTGATTTCATCTTCATTTAACTGATTCCATCGTTAACTGATTTCATCGTTAACTGATTTCATCGTTAACTGATTTCATCTTCATTTAACTGATTTCATCGTTAACTGATTTCATCTTCATTTAACTGATTTCATCGTTAACTGATTTCATCGTTAACTGATTCCATCGTTAACTGATTTCATCGTTAACTGATTTCATCGTTAACTGATTTCATCTTCATTTAACTGATTTCATCGTTAACTGATTTCATCGTTAACTGATTTCATCTTCATTTAACTGATTTCATCGTTAACTGATTTCATCGTTAACTGATTTCATCTTTTACTGATTTCATCGTTAACTGATTTCATCGTTAACTGATTCCATCGTTAACTGATTTCATCTTTAACTGATTTCATCGTTAACTGATTTCATCTTCATTTAACTGATTTCATCGTTAACTGATTTCATCTTCATTTAATTGATTTCATCCTTAACTGATTTCATCGTTAACTGATTTCATCGTTAACTGATTTCATCTTCATTTAACTGATTTCATCGTTAACTGATTTCATCGTTAACTGATTCCATCGTTAACTGATTTCATCGTTAACTGATTTCATCTTCATTTAACTGATTTCATCGTTAACTGATTTCATCGTTAACTGATTTCATCTTCATTTAACTGATTTCATCGTTAACTGATTTCATCGTTAACTGATTTCATCGTTAACTGATTTCATCTTCATTTAACTGATTTCATCGTTAACTGATTTCATCGTTAACTGATTTCATCTTCATTTAACTGATTTCATCGTTAACTGATTTCATCGTTAACTGATTTCATCTTTTACTGATTTCATCGTTAACTGATTTCATCGTTAACTGATTCCATCGTTAACTGATTTCATCTTTAACTGATTTCATCGTTAACTGATTTCATCTTCATTTAACTGATTTCATCGTTAACTGATTTCATCGTTAACTGATTTCATCTTCATTTAACTGATTTCATCGTTAACTGATTTCATCGTTAACTGATTTCATCTTTAACTGATTTCATCGTTAACTGATTTCATCTTCATCGTTAACTGATTTCATCGTTAACTGATTTCATCTTCATTTAACTGATTCCATCGTTAACTGATTTCATCGTTAACTGATTTCATCTTCATTTAACTGATTTCATTTTCATTCTTCATTTAACTGATTTCATCGTTAACTGATTTCATCGTTAACTGATTTCATCTTCATTTGACTGATTTCATCGTTAACTGATTTCATCGTTAACTGATTTCATCTTCATTTAACTGATTTCATCGTTAACTGATTTCATCGTTAACTGATTCCATCGTTAACTGATTTCATCGTTAACTGATTTCATCTTCATTTAACTGATTTCATCGTTAACTGATTTCATCGTTAACTGATTTCATCTTCATTTAACTGATTTCATCGTTAACTGATTTCATCGTTAACTGATTTCATCGTTAACTGATTCCATCGTTAACTGATTTCATCGTTAACTGATTTCATCGTTAACTGATTTCATCTTCATTTAACTGATTTCATCGTTAACTGATTTCATCGTTAACTGATTTCATCGTTAACTGATTTCATCTTTTACTGATTTCATCTTTTACTGATTTCATCGTTAACTGATTTCATCGTTAACTGATTCCATCGTTAACTGATTTCATCTTCATTTAACTGATTTCATCGTTAACTGATTTCATCTTCATTTAACTGATTTCATCGTTAACTGATTTCATCGTTAACTGATTTCATCTTCATTTAACTGATTTCATCGTTAACTGATTTCATCGTTAACTGATTTCATCTTTAACTGATTTCATCGTTAACTGATTTCATCTTCATTTAACTGATTTCATCGTTAACTGATTTCATCGTTAACTGATTTCATCTTCATTTAACTGATTCCATCGTTAACTGATTTCATCTTTAACTGATTTCATCGTTAACTGATTTCATCTTCATTTAACTGATTTCATCGTTAACTGATTTCATCGTTAACTGATTTCATCTTCATTTAACTGATTTCATTTTCATTCTTCATTTAACTGATTTCATCGTTAACTGATTTCATCGTTAACTGATTTCATCTTCATTTAACTGATTTCATCGTTAACTGATTTCATCGTTAACTGATTTCATCTTCATTTAACTGATTTCATCGTTAACTGATTTCATCGTTAACTGATTTCATCTTTAACTGATTTCATCGTTAACTGATTTCATCGTTAACTGATTTCATCGTTAACTGATTTCATCGTTAACTGATTTCATCGTTAACTGATTTCATCTTTAACTGATTTCATCGTTAACTGATTTCATCTTCATTTAACTGATTTCATCGTTAACTGATTTCATCTTCATTTAACTGATTCCATCGTTAACTGATTTCATCGTTAACTGATTTCATCGTTAACTGATTTCATCTTCTTTTAACTGATTTCATCGTTAACTGATTTCATCTTCATTTAACTGATTCCATCGTTAACTGATTTCATCGTTAACTGATTTCATCGTTAACTGATTTCATCTTTAACTGATTTCATCGTTAACTGATTTCATCTTCATTTAACTGATTTCATCGTTAACTGATTTCATCTTTAACTGATTTCATCGTTAACTGATTTCATCTTCATTTGACTGATTTCATCGTTAACTGATTTCATCTTCATTTAACTGATTTCATCGTTAACTGATTTCATCGTTAACTGATTTCATCTTCATTTAACTGATTTCATCGTTAACTGATTTCATCGTTAACTGATTTCATCTTCATTTAACTGATTTCATCGTTAACTGATTTCATCGTTAACTGATTTCATCGTTAACTGATTTCATCGTTAACTGATTTCATCTTCATTTAACTGATTTCATCGTTAACTGATTTCATCGTTAACTGATTTCATCTTCATTTAACTGATTTCATCGTTAACTGATTTCATCGTTAACTGATTTCATCTTCATTTAACTGATTTCATCGTTAACTGATTTCATCGTTAACTGATTTCATCTTCATTTAACTGATTTCATCGTTAACTGATTTCATCTTCATTTAACTGATTTCATCGTTAACTGATTTCATCGTTAACTGATTTCATCTTTTACTGATTTCATCGTTAACTGATTTCATCGTTAACTGATTCCATCGTTAACTGATTTCATCTTTAACTGATTTCATCGTTAACTGATTTCATCTTCATTTAACTGATTTCATCGTTAACTGATTTCATCGTTAACTGATTTCATCTTCATTTAACTGATTTCATCGTTAACTGATTTCATCGTTAACTGATTTCATCTTTAACTGATTTCATCGTTAACTGATTTCATCTTCATTTAACTGATTTCATCGTTAACTGATTTCATCTTCATTTAACTGATTCCATCGTTAACTGATTTCATCGTTAACTGATTTCATCTTCATTTAACTGATTTCATTTTCATTCTTCATTTAACTGATTTCATCGTTAACTGATTTCATCGTTAACTGATTTCATCTTCATTTAACTGATTTCATCGTTAACTGATTTCATCGTTAACTGATTTCATCTTCATTTAACTGATTTCATCGTTAACTGATTTCATCGTTAACTGATTCCATCGTTAACTGATTTCATCGTTAACTGATTTCATCTTCATTTAACTGATTTCATCGTTAACTGATTTCATCGTTAACTGATTTCATATTCATTTAACTGATTTCATCGTTAACTGATTTCATCGTTAACTGATTTCATCGTTAACTGATTCCATCGTTAACTGATTTCATCGTTAACTGATTTCATCTTCATTTAACTGATTTCATCGTTAACTGATTTCATCTTCATTTAACTGATTTCATCGTTAACTGATTTCATCGTTAACTGATTTCATCTTCATTTAACTGATTCCATCGTTAACTGATTTCATCGTTAACTGATTCCATCGTTAACTGATTTCATCGTTAACTGATTTCATCGTTAACTGATTCCATCGTTAACTGATTTCATCTTTAACTGATTTCATCGTTAACTGATTTCATCTTCATTTAACTGATTTCATCGTTAACTGATTTCATCTTCATTTAATTGATTTCATCGTTAACTGATTTCATCTTCATTTAACTGATTTCATCGTTAACTGATTTCATCGTTAACTGATTTCATCTTCATTTAACTGATTTCATCGTTAACTGATTTCATCGTTAACTGATTTCATCTTTAACTGATTTCATCGTTAACTGATTTCATCTTCATTTAACTGATTTCATCGTTAACTGATTTCATCGTTAACTGATTTCATCGTTAACTGATTTCATCTTTAACTGATTTCATCGTTAACTGATTTCATCTTCATTTAACTGATTTCATCGTTAACTGATTTCATCTTCATTTAACTGATTTCATCGTTAACTGATTTCATCGTTAACTGATTTCATCTTCATTTAACTGATTTCATCGTTAACTGATTTCATCGTTAACTGATTTCATCGTTAACTGATTTCATCTTCATTTAACTGATTCCATCGTTAACTGATTTCATCGTTAACTGATTTCATCTTCATTTAACTGATTTCATCGTTAACTGATTTCATCGTTAACTGATTCCATCGTTAACTGATTTCATCTTTAACTGATTTCATCGTTAACTGATTTCATCTTCATTTAACTGATTTCATCGTTAACTGATTTCATCGTTAACTGATTTCATCGTTAACTGATTTCATCTTCATTTAACTGATTTCATCGTTAACTGATTTCATCGTTAACTGATTTCATCTTCATTTAACTGATTTCATCGTTAACTGATTTCATCGTTAACTGATTTCATCGTTAACTGATTTCATCTTCATTTAACTGATTTCATCGTTAACTGATTTCATCTTCATTTAACTGATTTCATCGTTAACTGATTTCATCTTCATTTAACTGATTTCATCGTTAACTGATTTCATCGTTAACTGATTTCATCTTCATTTAACTGATTCCATCGTTAACTGATTTCATCGTTAACTGATTTCATCGTTAACTGATTTCATCGTTAACTGATTTCATCGTTAACTGATTTCATCTTCATTTAACTGATTTCATCGTTAACTGATTTCAACGTTAACTGATTTCATCTTCATTTAACTGATTTCATCGTTAACTGATTTCATCGTTAACTGATTTCATCTTCATTTAACTGATTTCATCGTTAACTGATTTCATCGTTAACTGATTTCATCTTCATTTAACTGATTTCATCGTTAACTGATTTCATCGTTAACTGATTTCATCTTCATTTAACTGATTTCATTTTCATTCTTCATTTAACTGATTTCATCGTTAACTGATTTCATCTTCATTTAACTGATTTCATCGTTAACTGATTTCATCGTTAACTGATTTCATCGTTAACTGATTTCATCTTCATTTAACTGATTTCATCGTTAACTGATTTCATCGTTAACTGATTTCATCGTTAACTGATTTCATCTTCATTTAACTGATTTCATCGTTAACTGATTTCATCTTCATTTAACTGATTTCATCGTTAACTGATTTCATCTTCATTTAACTGATTTCATCGTTAACTGATTTCATCTTCATTTAACTGATTTCATCGTTAACTGATTTCATCGTTAACTGATTCCATCGTTAACTGATTTCATCTTTAACTGATTTCATCGTTAACTGATTTCATCTTCATTTAACTGATTTCATCGTTAACTGATTTCATCGTTAACTGATTCCATCGTTAACTGATTTCATCGTTAACTGATTTCATCTTCATTTAACTGATTTCATTTTCATTCTTCATTTAACTGATTTCATCGTTAACTGATTTCATCGTTAACTGATTTCATCTTTAACTGATTTCATCGTTAACTGATTTCATCTTCATTTAACTGATTTCATCGTTAACTGATTTCATCGTTAACTGATTTCATCGTTAACTGATTTCATCTTCATTTAACTGATTTCATTTTCATTCTTCATTTAACTGATTTCATCGTTAACTGATTTCATCGTTAACTGATTTCATCTTCATTTAACTGATTGCATCGTTAACTGATTTCATCGTTAACTGATTTCATCGTTAACTGATTTCATCTTCATTTAACTGATTTCATCGTTAACTGATTTCATCGTTAACTGATTTCATCTTTAACTGATTTCATCGTTAACTGATTTCATCTTCATTTAACTGATTTCATCGTTAACTGATTTCATCTTCATTTAACTGATTCTATCGTTAACTGATTTCATCGTTAACTGATTTCATCTTCATTTAACTGATTTCATCGTTAACTGATTTCATCTTCATTTAACTGATTCCATCGTTAACTGATTTCATCGTTAACTGATTTCATCTTCATTTAACTGATTTCATCGTTAACTGATTTCATCGTTAACTGATTTCATCTTTAACTGATTTCATCGTTAACTGATTTCATCTTCATTTAACTGATTCCATCGTTAACTGATTTCATCGTTAACTGATTTCATCGTTAACTGATTTCATCTTCATTTAACTGATTTCATCGTTAACTGATTTCATCGTTAACTGATTTCATCTTCATTTAACTGATTTCATCGTTAACTGATTTCATCGTTAACTGATTTCATCTTCATTTAACTGATTTCATCGTTAACTGATTTCATCTTCATTTAACTGATTTCATCGTTAACTGATTTCATCGTTAACTGATTTCATCGTTAACTGATTTCATCTTTAACTGATTTCATCGTTAACTGATTTCATCTTCATTTAACTGATTTCATCGTTAACTGATTTCATCGTTAACTGATTCCATCGTTAACTGATTTCATCGTTAACTGATTTCATCTTCATTTAACTGATTTCATCTTCATTTAACTGATTTCATCGTTAACTGATTCCATCGTTAACTGATTTCATCTTCATTTAACTGATTTCATCGTTAACTGATTTCATCGTTAACTGATTTCATCTTCATTTAACTGATTTCATCGTTAACTGATTTCATCGTTAACTGATTTCATCGTTAACTGATTTCATCTTCATTTAACTGATTTCATCGTTAACTGATTTCATCGTTAACTGATTTCATCGTTAACTGATTTCATCTTCATTTAACTGATTTCATTTTCATTCTTCATTTAACTGATTTCATCGTTAACTGATTTCATCGTTAACTGATTTCATCTTCATTTAACTGATTTCATCGTTAACTGATTTCATCGTTAACTGATTTCATCTTCATTTAACTGATTTCATCGTTAACTGATTTCATCGTTAACTGATTTCATCTTTAACTGATTTCATCGTTAACTGATTTCATCTTCATTTAACTGATTTCATCGTTAACTGATTTCATCTTCATTTAACTGATTCCATCGTTAACTGATTTCATCGTTAACTGATTTCATCTTCTTTTAACTGATTTCATCGTTAACTGATTTCATCTTCATTTAACTGATTCCATCGTTAACTGATTTCATCGTTAACTGATTTCATCGTTAACTGATTTCATCTTCATTTAACTGATTTCATCGTTAACTGATTTCATCGTTAACTGATTTCATCTTTAACTGATTTCATCGTTAACTGATTTCATCTTCATTTAACTGATTCCATCGTTAACTGATTCCATCGTTAACTGATTCCATCGTTAACTGATTCCATCGTTAACTGATTCCATCGTTAACTGATTTCATCGTTAACTGATTTCATCGTTAACTGATTTCATCTTCATTTAACTGATTTCATCTTCATTTAACTGATTTCATCGTTAACTGATTTCATCTTCATTTAACTGATTCCATCGTTAACTGATTTCATCTTCATTTAACTGATTTCATCGTTAACTGATTTCATCGTTAACTGATTTCATCGTTAACTGATTTCATCGTTAACTGATTTCATCTTCATTTAACTGATTCCATCGTTAGCTGATTCCATCGTTAACTGATTTCATCGTTAACTGATTCCATCTTCATTTAACTGATTTCATCGTTAACTGATTTCATCGTTAACTGATTTCATCGTTAATTGATTTCATCTTCATTTAACTGATTTCATCGTTAACTGATTTCATCTTCATTTAACTGATTTCATCGTTAACTGATTTCATCGTTAACTGATTTCATCTTTAACTGATTTCATCGTTAACTGATTTCATCTTCATTTAACTGATTTCATCGTTAACTGATTTCATCGTTAACTGATTTCATCTTCATTTAACTGATTTCATCGTTAACTGATTTCATCGTTAACTGATTTCATCTTTAACTGATTTCATCGTTAACTGATTTCATCTTTAACTGATTTCATCGTTAACTGATTTCATCTTCATTTAACTGATTTCATCGTTAACTGATTCCATCGTTAACTGATTTCATCGTTAACTGATTTCATCTTCATTTAACTGATTTCATCGTTAACTGATTTCATCGTTAACTGATTTCATCTTCATTTAACTGATTTCATCGTTAACTGATTTCATCGTTAACTGATTTCATCGTTAACTGATTTCATCGTTAACTGATTTCATCTTCATTTAACTGATTTCATCGTTAACTGATTTCATCTTCATTTAACTGATTTCATCGTTAACTGATTTCATCTTTAACTGATTTCATCGTTAACTGATTTCATCGTTAACTGATTTCATCTTCATTTAACTGATTCCATCGTTAACTGATTTCATCGTTAACTGATTTCATCTTTAACTGATTTCATCTTCATTTAACTGATTTCATCGTTAACTGATTTCATCGTTAACTGATTCCATCGTTAACTGATTTCATCGTTAACTGATTTCATCTTCATTTAACTGATTCCATCGTTAACTGATTTCATCGTTAACTGATTTCATCTTTAACTGATTTCATCTTCATTTAACTGATTTCATCGTTAACTGATTTCATCGTTAACTGATTCCATCGTTAACTGATTTCATCTTTAACTGATTTCATCGTTAACTGATTTCATCTTCATTTAACTGATTTCATCGTTAACTGATTTCATCTTCATTTAATTGATTTCATCGTTAACTGATTTCATCGTTAACTGATTTCATCTTCATTTAACTGATTTCATCGTTAACTGATTTCATCGTTAACTGATTCCATCGTTAACTGATTTCATCGTTAACTGATTTTATCGTTAACTGATTTCATCTTCATTTAACTGATTTCATCGTTAACTGATTTCATCGTTAACTGATTTCATCGTTAACTGATTTCATCTTCATTTAACTGATTTCATCGTTAACTGATTTCATCGTTAACTGATTTCATCTTTAACTGATTTCATCGTTAACTGATTTCATCTTCATTTAACTGATTCCATCGTTAACTGATTTCATCTTCATTTAACTGATTTCATCGTTAACTGATTTCATCGTTAACTGATTTCATCGTTAACTGATTTCATCTTCATTTAACTGATTCCATCGTTAGCTGATTCCATCGTTAACTGATTTCATCGTTAACTGATTCCATCTTCATTTAACTGATTTCATCGTTAACTGATTTCATCGTTAACTGATTTCATCGTTAACTGATTTCATCTTCATTTAACTGATTTCATCGTTAACTGATTTCATTTTCATTCTTCATTTAACTGATTTCATCGTTAACTGATTTCATCGTTAACTGATTTCATCTTCATTTAACTGATTTCATCGTTAACTGATTTCATCGTTAACTGATTTCATCTTCATTTAACTGATTTCATCGTTAACTGATTTCATCGTTAACTGATTTCATCTTCATTTAACTGATTTCATCGTTAACTGATTTCATCGTTAACTGATTTCATCTTCATTTAACTGATTTCATCGTTAACTGATTTCATCGTTAACTGATTCCATCGTTAACTGATTTCATCGTTAACTGATTTCATCGTTAACTGATTTCATCTTCATTTAACTGATTTCATCGTTAACTGATTTCATCGTTAACTGATTTCATCTTCATTTAACTGATTTCATCGTTAACTGATTTCATCGTTAACTGATTTCATCGTTAACTGATTTCATCTTTTACTGATTTCATCGTTAACTGATTTCATCGTTAACTGATTCCATCGTTAACTGATTTCATCTTTAACTGATTTCATCTTCATTTAACTGATTTCATCGTTAACTGATTTCATCTTCATTTAACTGATTCCATCGTTAACTGATTTCATCGTTAACTGATTTCATCGTTAACTGATTTCATCTTCATTTAACTGATTTCATCGTTAACTGATTTCATCGTTAACTGATTCCATCGTTAACTGATTCCATCGTTAACTGATTTCATCGTTAACTGATTTCATCTTCATTTAACTGATTTCATCGTTAACTGATTTCATCTTCATTTAATTGATTTCATCGTTAACTGATTTCATCGTTAACTGATTTCATCGTTAACTGATTTCATCTTCATTTAACTGATTTCATCGTTAACTGATTCCATCGTTAACTGATTTCATCGTTAACTGATTTCATCGTTAACTGATTTCATCTTCATTTAACTGATTTCATCGTTAACTGATTTCATCGTTAACTGATTTCATCTTCATTTAACTGATTTCATCGTTAACTGATTTCATCGTTAACTGATTTCATCGTTAACTGATTTCATCGTTAACTGATTTCATCTTCATTTAACTGATTTCATCGTTAACTGATTTCATCGTTAACTGATTTCATCGTTAACTGATTTCATCTTTAACTGATTTCATCGTTAACTGATTTCATCTTCATTTAACTGATTTCATCGTTAACTGATTTCATCTTCATTTAACTGATTTCATCGTTAACTGATTTCATCGTTAACTGATTTCATCTTCATTTAACTGATTCCATCGTTAACTGATTTCATCGTTAACTGATTTCATCGTTAACTGATTTCATCTTCATTTAACTGATTTCATCGTTAACTGATTTCATCGTTAACTGATTCCATCGTTAACTGATTTCATCTTTAACTGATTTCATCGTTAACTGATTTCATCTTCATTTAACTGATTTCATCGTTAACTGATTTCATCTTCATTTAACTGATTTCATCGTTAAGTGATTTCATCGTTAACTGATTTCATCGTTAACTGATTTCATCGTTAACTGATTTCATCTTCATTTAACTGATTTCATCGTTAACTGATTTCATCTTCATTTAACTGATTTCATCGTTAACTGATTTCATCGTTAACTGATTTCATCTTCATTTAACTGATTTCATCGTTAACTGATTTCATCGTTAACTGATTTCATCTTCATTTAACTGATTTCATCGTTAACTGATTTCATCGTTAACTGATTTCATCTTCATTTAACTGATTTCATCGTTAACTGATTTCATCTTCATTTAACTGATTTCATCGTTAACTGATTTCATCGTTAACTGATTTCATCTTCATTTAACTGATTCCATCGTTAACTGATTTCATCGTTAACTGATTTCATCGTTAACTGATTTCATCTTCATTTAACTGATTTCATCGTTAACTGATTTCATCGTTAACTGATTTCATCTTCATTTAACTGATTTCATCGTTAACTGATTTCATCGTTAACTGATTTCATCTTCATTTAACTGATTCCATCGTTAACTGATTTCATCGTTAACTGATTTCATCGTTAACTGATTTCATCGTTAACTGATTTCATCTTCATTTAACTGATTTCATCGTTAACTGATTTCATCGTTAACTGATTTCATCGTTAACTGATTTCATCTTCATTTAACTGATTTCATCGTTAACTGATTTCATCGTTAACTGATTTCATCTTCATTTAACTGATTTCATCGTTAACTGATTTCATCGTTAACTGATTTCATCTTCATTTAACTGATTTCATCGTTAACTGATTTCATCTTCATTTAACTGATTTCATCGTTAACTGATTTCATCTTCATTTAACTGATTTCATCGTTAACTGATTTCATCGTTAACTGATTTCATCGTTAACTGATTTCATCTTTAACTGATTTCATCGTTAACTGATTTCATCTTCATTTAACTGATTTCATCGTTAACTGATTTCATCGTTAATTGATTCCATCGTTAACTGATTTCATCGTTAACTGATTTCATCTTCATTTAACTGATTTCATCGGTAACTGATTTCATCGTTAACTGATTTCATCTTCATTTAACTGATTTCATCGTTAACTGATTTCATCGTTAACTGATTTCATCTTCATTTAACTGATTTCATCGTTAACTGATTTCATCGTTAACTGATTTCATCTTCATTTAACTGATTTCATCGTTAACTGATTTCATCTTCATTTAACTGATTTCATCGTTAACTGATTTCATCGTTAACTGATTTCATCTTCATTTAACTGATTCCATCGTTAACTGATTTCATCGTTAACTGATTTCATCGTTAACTGATTTCATCTTCATTTAACTGATTCCATCGTTAACTGATTTCATCGTTAACTGATTTCATCGTTAACTGATTCCATCGTTAACTGATTTCATCTTTAACTGATTTCATCGTTAACTGATTTCATCTTCATTTAACTGATTTCATCGTTAACTGATTTCATCTTCATTTAATTGATTTCATCGTTAACTGATTTCATCTTCATTTAACTGATTTCATCGTTAACTGATTTCATCGTTAACTGATTTCATCGTTAACTGATTTCATCTTCATTTAACTGATTTCATCGTTAACTGATTTCATCGTTAACTGATTTCATCTTCATTTAACTGATTTCATCGTTAACTGATTTCATCGTTAACTGATTTCATCGTTAACTGATTTCATCTTTTACTGATTTCATCGTTAACTGATTTCATCGTTAACTGATTCCATCGTTAACTGATTTCATCGTTAACTGATTTCATCTTCATTTAACTGATTTCATCGTTAACTGATTTCATCGTTAACTGATTTCATCTTCATTTAACTGATTTCATCGTTAACTGATTTTATCGTTAACTGATTTCATCTTTAACTGATTTCATCGTTAACTGATTTCATCTTCATTTAACTGATTCCATCGTTAACTGATTTCATCTTTAACTGATTTCATCGTTAACTGATTTCATCTTCATTTAACTGATTTCATCGTTAACTGATTTCATCGTTAACTGATTTCATCTTCATTTAACTGATTTCATTTTCATTCTTCATTTAACTGATTTCATCGTTAACTGATTTCATCGTTAACTGATTTCATCTTCATTTAACTGATTTCATCGTTAACTGATTTCATCGTTAACTGATTTCATCTTCATTTAACTGATTTCATCGTTAACTGATTTCATCGTTAACTGATTTCATCTTTAACTGATTTCATCGTTAACTGATTTCATCTTCATTTAACTGATTTCATCGTTAACTGATTTCATCTTCATTTAACTGATTCCATCGTTAACTGATTTCATCGTTAACTGATTTCATCGTTAACTGATTTCATCGTTAACTGATTTCATCGTTAACTGATTTCATCTTCTTTTAACTGATTTCATCGTTAACTGATTTCATCTTCATTTAACTGATTCCATCGTTAACTGATTCCATCGTTAACTGATTTCATCGTTAACTGATTTCATCTTTAACTGATTTCATCGTTAACTGATTTCATCTTCATTTAACTGATTTCATCGTTAACTGATTTCATCGTTAACTGATTTCATCTTTAACTGATTTCATCGTTAACTGATTTCATCTTCATTTGACTGATTTCATCGTTAACTGATTTCATCTTCATTTAACTGATTTCATCGTTAACTGATTTCATCGTTAACTGATTTCATCTTCATTTAACTGATTCCATCGTTAACTGATTTCATCGTTAACTGATTTCATCGTTAACTGATTCCATCGTTAACTGATTCCATCGTTAACTGATTTCATCGTTAACTGATTTCATCTTCATTTAACTGATTTCATCGTTAACTGATTTAATCTTCATGTAACTGATTTCATCTGTAACTGATTTCATCTTTAACTGATTTCATCGTTAACTGATTTCATCTTCATTTAACTGATTTCATCGTTAACTGATTCCATCGTTAACTGATTTCATCGTTAACTGATTTCATCTTCATTTAACTGATTTCATCGTTAACTGATTTCATCTTCATTTAACTGATTTCATCGTTAACTGATTTCATCGTTAACTGATTTCATCGTTAACTGATTTCATCGTTAACTGATTTCATCTTCATTTAACTGATTTCATCGTTAACTGATTTCATCGTTAACTGATTTCATCTTTAACTGATTTCATCGTTAACTGATTTCATCTTCATTTAACTGATTTCATCGTTAACTGATTTCATCGTTAACTGATTTCATCTTTAACTGATTTCATCGTTAACTGATTTCATCTTCATTTAACTGATTTCATCGTTAACTGATTTCATCTTCATTTAACTGATTTCATCGTTAACTGATTTCATCGTTAACTGATTTCATCTTCATTTAACTGATTCCATCGTTAACTGATTTCATCGTTAACTGATTTCATCGTTAACTGATTTCATCTTCATTTAACTGATTTCATCGTTAACTGATTTCATCGTTAACTGATTCCATCGTTAACTGATTTCATCTTTAACTGATTTCATCGTTAACTGATTTCATCTTCATTTAACTGATTTCATCGTTAACTGATTTCATCTTCATTTAACTGATTTCATCGTTAAGTGATTTCATCGTTAACTGATTTCATCGTTAACTGATTTCATCGTTAACTGATTTCATCTTCATTTAACTGATTTCATCGTTAACTGATTTCATCGTTAACTGATTTCATCTTCATTTAACTGATTTCATCGTTAACTGATTTCATCGTTAACTGATTTCATCTTCATTTAACTGATTTCATCGTTAACTGATTTCATCGTTAACTGATTTCATCTTCATTTAACTGATTTCATCGTTAACTGATTTCATCTTCATTTAACTGATTTCATCGTTAACTGATTTCATCGTTAACTGATTTCATCTTCATTTAACTGATTCCATCGTTAACTGATTTCATCGTTAACTGATTTCATCGTTAACTGATTTCATCTTCATTTAACTGATTTCATCGTTAACTGATTTCATCGTTAACTGATTTCATCGTTAACTGATTTCATCTTCATTTAACTGATTTCATCGTTAACTGATTTCATCGTTAACTGATTTCATCTTCATTTAACTGATTTCATCGTTAACTGATTTCATCGTTAACTGATTTCATCTTCATTTAACTGATTTCATCGTTAACTGATTTCATCTTCATTTAACTGATTTCATCGTTAACTGATTTCATCGTTAACTGATTTCATCTTCATTTAACTGATTTCATCGTTAACTGATTTCATCTTCATTTAACTGATTTCATCGTTAACTGATTTCATCGTTAACTGATTTCATCGTTAACTGATTTCATCTTTAACTGATTTCATCGTTAACTGATTTCATCTTCATTTAACTGATTTCATCGTTAACTGATTTCATCGTTAACTGATTCCATCGTTAACTGATTTCATCGTTAACTGATTTCATCTTCATTTAACTGATTTCATCGTTAACTGATTTCATCGTTAACTGATTTCATCTTCATTTAACTGATTTCATCGTTAACTGATTTCATCGTTAACTGATTTCATCTTCATTTAACTGATTTCATCGTTAACTGATTTCATCGTTAACTGATTTCATCGTTAACTGATTTCATCTTCATTTAACTGATTTCATCGTTAACTGATTTCATCTTCATTTAACTGATTTCATCGTTAACTGATTTCATCGTTAACTGATTTCATCTTCATTTAACTGATTCCATCGTTAACTGATTTCATCGTTAACTGATTTCATCGTTAACTGATTTCATCTTCATTTAACTGATTTCATCGTTAACTGATTTCATCGTTAACTGATTTCATCGTTAACTGATTCCATCGTTAACTGATTTCATCTTTAACTGATTTCATCGTTAACTGATTTCATCTTCATTTAACTGATTTCATCGTTAACTGATTTCATCTTCATTTAATTGATTTCATCGTTAACTGATTTCATCTTCATTTAACTGATTTCATCGTTAACTGATTTCATCGTTAACTGATTTCATCTTCATTTAACTGATTTCATCGTTAACTGATTTCATCGTTAACTGATTTCATCTTCATTTAACTGATTTCATCGTTAACTGATTTCATCGTTAACTGATTTCATCTTTAACTGATTTCATCGTTAACTGATTTCATCTTCATTTAACTGATTTCATCGTTAACTGATTTCATCGTTAACTGATTTCATCTTTAACTGATTTCATCGTTAACTGATTTCATCTTCATTTAACTGATTTCATCGTTAACTGATTTCATCTTCATTTAACTGATTTCATCGTTAACTGATTTCATCGTTAACTGATTTCATCTTCATTTAACTGATTTCATCGTTAACTGATTTCATCGTTAACTGATTTCATCGTTAACTGATTTCATCTTCATTTAACTGATTCCATCGTTAACTGATTCCATCGTTAACTGATTTCATCGTTAACTGATTTCATCTTCATTTAACTGATTTCATCGTTAACTGATTTCATCGTTAACTGATTCCATCGTTAACTGATTTCATCTTTAACTGATTTCATCGTTAACTGATTTCATCTTCATTTAACTGATTTCATCGTTAACTGATTTCATCTTCATTTAACTGATTTCATCGTTAAGTGATTTCATCGTTAACTGATTTCATCGTTAACTGATTTCATCGTTAACTGATTTCATCTTCATTTAACTGATTTCATCGTTAACTGATTTCATCGTTAACTGATTTCATCTTCATTTAACTGATTTCATCGTTAATTGATTTCATCGTTAACTGATTTCATCGTTAACTGATTTCATCGTTAACTGATTTCATCTTCATTTAACTGATTTCATCGTTAACTGATTTCATCGTTAACTGATTTCATCTTCATTTAACTGATTTCATCGTTAACTGATTTCATCTTCATTTAACTGATTTCATCGTTAACTGATTTCATCGTTAACTGATTTCATCTTCATTTAACTGATTCCATCGTTAACTGATTTCATCGTTAACTGATTTCATCGTTAACTGATTTCATCGTTAACTGATTTCATCTTCATTTAACTGATTTCATCGTTAACTGATTTCATCGTTAACTGATTTCATCTTCATTTAACTGATTTCATCGTTAACTGATTTCATCTTTAACTGATTTCATCGTTAACTGATTTCATCTTCATTTAACTGATTTCATCGTTAACTGATTTCATCTTCATTTAACTGATTTCATTTTCATTCTTCATTTAACTGATTTCATCGTTAACTGATTTCATCGTTAACTGATTTCATCTTCATTTAACTGATTTCATCGTTAACTGATTTCATCGTTAACTGATTTCATCTTCATTTAACTGATTTCATCGTTAACTGATTTCATCGTTAACTGATTCCATCGTTAACTGATTTCATCGTTAACTGATTTCATCTTCATTTAACTGATTTCATCGTTAACTGATTTCATCTTCATTTAACTGATTTCATCGTTAACTGATTTCATCGTTAACTGATTTCATCGTTAACTGATTTCATCTTTTACTGATTTCATCGTTAACTGATTTCATCGTTAACTGATTCCATCGTTAACTGATTTCATCTTTAACTGATTTCATCGTTAACTGATTTCATCTTCATTTAACTGATTTCATCGTTAACTGATTTCATCGTTAACTGATTTCATCTTCATTTAACTGATTTCATCGTTAACTGATTTCATCGTTAACTGATTTCATCTTTAACTGATTTCATCGTTAACTGATTTCATCTTCATTTAACTGATTTCATCGTTAACTGATTTCATCGTTAACTGATTTCATCTTCATTTAACTGATTCCATCGTTAACTGATTTCATCTTTAACTGATTTCATCGTTAACTGATTTCATCTTCATTTAACTGATTTCATCGTTAACTGATTTCATCGTTAACTGATTTCATCTTCATTTAACTGATTTCATTTATATTCTTCATTTAACTGATTTCATCGTTAACTGATTTCATCGTTAACTGATTTCATCTTCATTTAACTGATTTCATCGTTAACTGATTTCATCGTTAACTGATTTCATCTTCATTTAACTGATTTCATCGTTAACTGATTTCATCGTTAACTGATTTCATCGTTAACTGATTTCATCTTTAAATGATTTCATCGTTAACTGATTTCATCGTTAACTGATTTCATCGTTAACTGATTTCATCTTCATTTAACTGATTCCATCGTTAACTGATTTCATCGTTAACTGATTTCATCGTTAACTGATTTCATCGTTAACTGATTTCATCTTCATTTAACTGATTCCATCGTTAACTGATTTCATCGTTAACTGATTTCATCGTTAACTGATTTCATCTTTAACTGATTTCATCGTTAACTGATTTCATCTTCATTTAACTGATTTCATCGTTAACTGATTTCATCGTTAACTGATTTCATCTTTAACTGATTTCATCGTTAACTGATTTCATCTTCATTTAACTGATTTCATCGTTAACTGATTTCATCGTTAACTGATTTCATCTTCATTTAACTGATTCCATCGTTAACTGATTTCATCGTTAACTGATTTCATCGTTAACTGATTTCATCTTCATTTAACTGATTTCATCGTTAACTGATTCCATCGTTAACTGATTCCATCGTTAACTGATTTCATCGTTAACTGATTTCATCTTCATTTAACTGATTTCATCGTTAACTGATTTCATCTTCATTTAATTGATTTCATCGTTAACTGATTTCATCGTTAACTGATTTCATCGTTAACTGATTTCATCTTCATTTAACTGATTTCATCGTTAACTGATTTCATCGTTAACTGATTTCATCGTTAACTGATTCCATCGTTAACTGATTTCATCTTTAACTGATTTCATCGTTAACTGATTTCATCTTCATTTAACTGATTTCATCGTTAACTGATTTCATCTTCATTTAATTGATTTCATCGTTAACTGATTTCATCTTCAATTAACTGATTTCATCGTTAACTGATTTCATCGTTAACTGATTTCATCTTCATTTAACTGATTTCATCGTTAACTGATTTCATCGTTAACTGATTTCATCTTCATTTAACTGATTTCATCGTTAACTGATTTCATCGTTAAATGATTTCATCTTTAACTGATTTCATCGTTAACTGATTTCATCTTCATTTAACTGATTTCATCGTTAACTGATTTCATCGTTAACTGATTTCATCTTTAACTGATTTCATCGTTAACTGATTTCATCTTCATTTAACTGATTTCATCGTTAACTGATTTCATCTTCATTTAACTGATTTCATCGTTAACTGATTTCATCGTTAACTGATTTCATCTTCATTTAACTGATTTCATCGTTAACTGATTTCATCGTTAACTGATTTCATCTTCATTTAACTGATTCCATCGTTAACTGATTCCATCGTTAACTGATTTCATCGTTAACTGATTTCATCTTCATTTAACTGATTTCATCGTTAACTGATTTCATCGTTAACTGATTCCATCGTTAACTGATTTCATCTTTAACTGATTTCATCGTTAACTGATTTCATCTTCATTTAACTGATTTCATCGTTAACTGATTTCATCTTCATTTAACTGATTTCATCGTTAAGTGATTTCATCGTTAACTGATTTCATCGTTAACTGATTTCATCGTTAACTGATTTCATCTTCATTTAACTGATTTCATCGTTAACTGATTTCATCGTTAACTGATTTCATCTTCATTTAACTGATTTCATCGTTAATTGATTTCATCGTTAACTGATTTCATCGTTAACTGATTTCATCGTTAACTGATTTCATCTTCATTTAACTGATTTCATCGTTAACTGATTTCATCGTTAACTGATTTCATCTTCATTTAACTGATTTCATCGTTAACTGATTTCATCTTCATTTAACTGATTTCATCGTTAACTGATTTCATCTTCATTTAACTGATTTCATCGTTAACTGATTTCATCGTTAACTGATTTCATCTTCATTTAACTGATTTCATCGTTAACTGATTTCATCGTTAACTGATTTCATCTTCATTTAACTGATTTCATCGTTAACTGATTTCATCTTTAACTGATTTCATCGTTAACTGATTTCATCTTCATTTAACTGATTTCATCGTTAACTGATTTCATCGTTAACTGATTTCATCTTCATTTAACTGATTTCATTTTCATTCTTCATTTAACTGATTTCATCGTTAACTGATTTCATCGTTAACTGATTTCATCGTTAACTGATTTCATCTTCATTTAACTGATTTCATCGTTAACTGATTTCATCGTTAACTGATTCCATCGTTAACTGATTTCATCGTTAACTGATTTCATCTTCATTTAACTGATTTCATCGTTAACTGATTTCATCTTCATTTAACTGATTTCATCGTTAACTGATTTCATCGTTAACTGATTTCATCTTTTACTGATTTCATCGTTAACTGATTTCATCGTTAACTGATTCCATCGTTAACTGATTTCATCTTTAACTGATTTCATCGTTAACTGATTTCATCTTCATTTAACTGATTTCATCGTTAACTGATTTCATCGTTAACTGATTTCATCTTCATTTAACTGATTTCATCGTTAACTGATTTCATCGTTAACTGATTTCATCTTTAACTGATTTCATCGTTAACTGATTTCATCTTCATTTAACTGATTTCATCGTTAACTGATTTCATCGTTAACTGATTTCATCTTCATTTAACTGATTCCATCGTTAACTGATTTCATCTTTAACTGATTTCATCGTTAACTGATTTCATCTTCATTTAACTGATTTCATCGTTAACTGATTTCATCGTTAACTGATTTCATCTTCATTTAACTGATTTCATTTATATTCTTCATTTAACTGATTTCATCGTTAACTGATTTCATCGTTAACTGATTTCATCTTCATTTAACTGATTTCATCGTTAACTGATTTCATCGTTAACTGATTTCATCTTCATTTAACTGATTTCATCGTTAACTGATTTCATCGTTAACTGATTTCATCGTTAACTGATTTCATCTTTAAATGATTTCATCGTTAACTGATTTCATCGTTAACTGATTTCATCGTTAACTGATTTCATCTTCATTTAACTGATTCCATCGTTAACTGATTTCATCGTTAACTGATTTCATCGTTAACTGATTTCATCGTTAATTGATTTCATCTTCATTTAACTGATTCCATCGTTAACTGATTTCATCGTTAACTGATTTCATCGTTAACTGATTTCATCTTTAACTGATTTCATCGTTAACTGATTTCATCTTCATTTAACTGATTTCATCGTTAACTGATTTCATCGTTAACTGATTTCATCTTTAACTGATTTCATCGTTAACTGATTTCATCTTCATTTAACTGATTTCATCGTTAACTGATTTCATCGTTAACTGATTTCATCTTCATTTAACTGATTCCATCGTTAACTGATTTCATCGTTAACTGATTTCATCGTTAACTGATTTCATCTTCATTTAACTGATTTCATCGTTAACTGATTTCATCGTTAACTGATTCCATCGTTAACTGATTCCATCGTTAACTGATTTCATCGTTAACTGATTTCATCTTCATTTAACTGATTTCATCGTTAACTGATTTCATCTTCATTTAATTGATTTCATCGTTAACTGATTTCATCGTTAACTGATTTCATCTTCATTTAACTGATTTCATCGTTAACTGATTCCATCGTTAACTGATTTCATCGTTAACTGATTTCATCGTTAACTGATTTCATCTTCATTTAACTGATTTCATCGTTAACTGATTTCATCTTCATTTAACTGATTTCATCGTTAACTGATTTCATCGTTAACTGATTTCATCTTTAACTGATTTCATCGTTAACTGATTTCATCGTTAACTGATTTCATCTTCATTTAACTGATTTCATCGTTAACTGATTTCATCGTTAACTGATTTCATCTTTAACTGATTTCATCGTTAACTGATTTCATCTTCATTTAACTGATTTCATCGTTAACTGATTTCATCGTTAACTGATTTCATCTTTAACTGATTTCATCGTTAACTGATTTCATCTTCATTTAACTGATTTCATCGTTAACTGATTTCATCGTTAACTGATTTCATCTTCATTTAACTGATTCCATCGTTAACTGATTTCATCGTTAACTGATTTCATCTTCATTTAACTGATTTCATCGTTAACTGATTTCATCGTTAACTGATTCCATCGTTAACTGATTTCATCTTTAACTGATTTCATCGTTAACTGATTTCATCTTCATTTAACTGATTTCATCGTTAACTGATTTCATCTTCATTTAACTAATTTCATCGTTAAGTGATTTCATCGTTAACTGATTTCATCGTTAACTGATTTCATCGTTAACTGATTTCATCTTCATTTAACTGATTTCATCGTTAACTGATTTCATCGTTAACTGATTTCATCGTTAACTGATTTCATCTTCATTTAACTGATTTCATCGTTAACTGATTTCATCGTTAACTGATTTCATCTTCATTTAACTGATTTCATCGTTAACTGATTTCATCGTTAACTGATTTCATCGTTAACTGATTTCATCTTCATTTAACTGATTTCATCGTTAACTGATTTCATCGTTAACTGATTTCATCTTCATTTAACTGATTTCATCGTTAACTGATTTCATCTTCATTTAACTGATTTCATCGTTAACTGATTTCATCGTTAACTGATTTCATCTTCATTTAACTGATTCCATCGTTAACTGATTTCATCGTTAACTGATTTCATCGTTAACTGATTTCATCTTCATTTAACTGATTTCATCGTTAACTGATTTCATCGTTAACTGATTTCATCGTTAACTGATTTCATCTTCATTTAACTGATTTCATCGTTAACTGATTTCATCGTTAACTGATTTCATCTTCATTTAACTGATTTCATCGTTAACTGATTTCATCGTTAACTGATTTCATCTTCATTTAACTGATTTCATCTTCATTTAACTGATTTCATCGTTAACTGATTTCATCGTTAACTGATTTCATCTTCATTTAACTGATTTCATCGTTAACTGATTTCATCGTTAACTGATTTCATCTTCATTTAACTGATTTCATCGTTAACTGATTTCATCTTCATTTAACTGATTTCATCGTTAACTGATTTCATCGTTAACTGATTTCATCGTTAACTGATTTCATCTTCATTTAACTGATTTCATCGTTAACTGATTTCATCTTCATTTAACTGATTTCATCGTTAACTGATTTCATCTTTAACTGATTTCATCTTCATTTAACTGATTTCATCGTTAACTGATTTCATCGTTAACTGATTCCATCGTTAACTGATTTCATCGTTAACTGATTCCATCGTTAACTGATTTCATCGTTAACTGATTTCATCTTCATTTAACTGATTTCATCGTTAACTGATTTCATCGTTAACTGATTTCATCTTCATTTAACTGATTTCATCGTTAACTGATTTCATCGTTAACTGATTTCATCTTCATTTAACTGATTTCATCGTTAACTGATTTCATCGTTAACTGATTTCATCTTCATTTAACTGATTTCATCGTTAACTGATTTCATCGTTAACTGATTTCATCTTCATTTAACTGATTTCATCGTTAACTGATTTCATCTTCATTTAACTGATTTCATCGTTAACTGATTTCATCGTTAACTGATTTCATCTTTAACTGATTTCATCGTTAACTGATTTCATCGTTAACTGATTTCATCTTCATTTAACTGATTCCATCGTTAACTGATTTCATCGTTAACTGATTTCATCTTCATTTAATTGATTTCATCGTTAACTGATTTCATCGTTAACTGATTTCATCTTTAACTGATTTCATCTTCATTTAACTGATTTCATCGTTAACTGATTTCATCGTTAACTGATTTCATCGTTAACTGATTTCATCTTCATTTAACTGATTTCATTTTCATTCTTCATTTAACTGATTTCATCGTTAACTGATTTCATCGTTAACTGATTTCATCTTCATTTAACTGATTTCATCGTTAACTGATTTCATCGTTAACTGATTTCATCTTCATTTAACTGATTTCATCGTTAACTGATTTCATCGTTAACTGATTTCATCTTCATTTAACTGATTTCATCGTTAACTGATTTCATCGTTAACTGATTTCATCTTCATTTAACTGATTTCATTTTCATTCTTCATTTAACTGATTTCATCGTTAACTGATTTCATCTTCATTTAACTGATTTCATCTTCATTTAACTGATTTCATCGTTAACTGATTTCATCGTTAACTGATTTCATCTTCATTTAACTGATTTCATCGTTAACTGATTTCATCGTTAACTGATTTCATCGTTAACTGATTTCATCTTCATTTAACTGATTTCATCGTTAACTGATTTCATCTTCATTTAACTGATTTCATCGTTAACTGATTTCATCGTTAACTGATTTCATCTTCATTTAACTGATTTCATCGTTAACTGATTTCATCGTTAACTGATTTCATCTTCATTTAACTGATTTCATCGTTAACTGATTTCATCTTCATTTAACTGATTTCATCGTTAACTGATTTCATCGTTAACTGATTTCATCGTTAACTGATTTCATCTTCATTTAACTGATTCCATCGTTAACTGATTTCATCGTTAACTGATTTCATCTTCATTTAATTGATTTCATCGTTAACTGATTTCATCGTTAACTGATTTCATCTTCATTTAACTGATTTCATCGTTAACTGATTTCATCGTTAACTGATTTCATCGTTAACTGATTTCATCGTTAACTGATTCCATCGTTAACTGATTTCATCTTTAACTGATTTCATCTTCATTTAACTGATTTCATCGTTAACTGATTTCATCGTTAACTGATTTCATCTTCATTTAACTGATTTCATCGTTAACTGATTTCATCTTCATTTAACTGATTTCATCGTTAACTGATTTCATCGTTAACTGATTTCATCGTTAACTGATTTCATCGTTAACTGATTTCATCTTCATTTAACTGATTCCATCGTTAACTGATTCCATCGTTAACTTATTTCATCGTTAACTGATTTCATCGTTAACTGATTCCATCTTCATTTAACTGATTTCATCGTTAACTGATTTCATCGTTAACTGATTTCATCTTCATTTAACTGATTTCATCGTTAACTGATTTCATCTTCATTTAACTGATTTCATCGTTAACTGATTTCATCGTTAACTGATTCCATCGTTAACTGATTTCATCGTTAACTGATTTCATCGTTAACTGATTTCATCTTCATTTAACTGATTTCATCGTTAACTGATTTCATCGTTAACTGATTCCATCGTTAACTGATTTCATCGTTAACTGATTTCATCTTCATTTAACTGATTTCATCGTTAACTGATTTCATCGTTAACTGATTTCATCTTCATTTAACTGATTTTATCGTTAACTGATTTCATCGTTAACTGATTTCATCTTTAACTGATTTCATCGTTAACTGATTTCATCTTCATTTAACTGATTTCATCGTTAACTGATTTCATCGTTAACTGATTTCATCGTTAACTGATTTCATCTTCATTTAACTGATTTCATTTTCATTCTTCATTTAACTGATTTCATCGTTAACTGATTTCATCGTTAACTGATTTCATCTTCATTTAACTGATTTCATCGTTAACTGATTTCATCGTTAACTGATTTCATCGTTAACTGATTTCATCTTCATTTAACTGATTTCATCGTTAACTGATTTCATCGTTAACTGATTTCATCTTTAACTGATTTCATCGTTAACTGATTTCATCTTCATTTAACTGATTTCATCGTTAACTGATTTCATCTTCATTTAACTGATTCCATCGTTAACTGATTTCATCGTTAACTGATTTCATCTTCATTTAACTGATTTCATCGTTAACTGATTTCATCTTCATTTAACTGATTCCATCGTTAACTGATTTCATCGTTAACTGATTTCATCTTCATTTAACTGATTTCATCGTTAACTGATTTCATCGTTAACTGATTTCATCTTTAACTGATTTCATCGTTAACTGATTTCATCTTCATTTAACTGATTCCATCGTTAACTGATTTCATCGTTAACTGATTTCATCTTCATTTAACTGATTTCATCGTTAACTGATTTCATCGTTAACTGATTTCATCTTCATTTAACTGATTCCATCTTCATTTAACTGATTTCATCGTTAACTGATTTCATCGTTAACTGATTTCATCTTCATTTAACTGATTTCATCGTTAACTGATTTCATCTTCATTTAACTGATTTCATCGTTAACTGATTTCATCGTTAACTGATTTCATCTTTAACTGATTTCATCGTTAACTGATTTCATCTTCATTTAACTGATTTCATCGTTAACTGATTTCATCGTTAACTGATTCCATCGTTAACTGATTTCATCGTTAACTGATTTCATCTTCATTTAACTGATTTCATCGTTAACTGATTTCATCGTTAACTGATTTCATCTTCATTTAACTGATTTCATCGTTAACTGATTTCATCGTTAACTGATTTCATCTTTAACTGATTTCATCGTTAACTGATTTCATCTTCATTTAACTGATTTCATCGTTAACTGATTTCATCGTTAACTGATTTCATCGTTAACTGATTTCATCTTCATTTAACTGATTTCATTTTCATTCTTCATTTAACTGATTTCATCGTTAACTGATTTCATCGTTAACTGATTTCATCTTCATTTAACTGATTTCATCGTTAACTGATTTCATCGTTAACTGATTTCATCTTCATTTAACTGATTTCATCGTTAACTGATTTCATCGTTAACTGATTTCATCTTTAACTGATTTCATCGTTAACTGATTTCATCTTCATTTAACTGATTTCATCGTTAACTGATTTCATCTTCATTTAACTGATTCCATCGTTAACTGATTTCATCGTTAACTGATTTCATCTTCTTTTAACTGATTTCATCGTTAACTGATTTCATCTTCATTTAACTGATTCCATCGTTAACTGATTTCATCGTTAACTGATTTCATCGTTAACTGATTTCATCTTCATTTAACTGATTTCATCGTTAACTGATTTCATCTTTAACTGATTTAATCGTTAACTGATTTCATCTTCATTTAACTGATTCCATCGTTAACTGATTTCATCGTTAACTGATTTCATCGTTAACTGATTTCATCTTCATTTAACTGATTTCATCGTTAACTGATTTCATCGTTAACTGATTTCATCGTTAACTGATTTCATCGTTAACTGATTTCATCTTCATTTAACTGATTTCATCGTTAACTGATTCCATCGTTAACTGATTTCATCGTTAACTGATTTCATCGTTAACTGATTTCATCTTCATTTAACTGATTTCATCGTTAACTGATTTCATCGTTAACTGATTTCATCTTTAACTGATTTAATCGTTAACTGATTTCATCTTCATTTAACTGATTTCATCGTTAACTGATTTCATCGTTAACTGATTTCATCGTTAACTGATTTCATCTTCATTTAACTGATTTCATTTTCATTCTTCATTTAACTGATTTCATCGTTAACTGATTTCATCGTTAACTGATTTCATCTTCATTTAACTGATTTCATCGTTAACTGATTTCATCGTTAACTGATTTCATCTTCATTTAACTGATTTCATCGTTAACTGATTTCATCGTTAACTGATTTCATCTTCATTTAACTGATTTCATCGTTAACTGATTTCATCGTTAACTGATTTCATCTTCATTTAACTGATTTCATTTTCATTCTTCATTTAACTGATTTCATCGTTAACTGATTTCATCTTCATTTAACTGATTTCATCGTTAACTGATTTCATCGTTAACTGATTTCATCTTCATTTAACTGATTTCATCGTTAACTGATTTCATCGTTAACTGATTTCATCTTCATTTAACTGATTTCATCGTTAACTGATTTCATCTTCATTTAACTGATTTCATCGTTAACTGATTTCATCGTTAACTGATTTCATCTTCATTTAACTGATTTCATCGTTAACTGATTTCATCGTTAACTGATTTCATCTTCATTTAACTGATTTCATCGTTAACTGATTTCATCTTCATTTAACTGATTTCATCGTTAACTGATTTCATCGTTAACTGATTTCATCGTTAACTGATTTCATCGTTAACTGATTTCATCGTTAACTGATTTCATCTTCATTTAACTGATTCCATCTTCATTTAACTGATTCCATCGTTAACTGATTTCATCGTTAACTGATTTCATCTTTAACTGATTTCATCTTCATTTAACTGATTTCATCGTTAACTGATTTCATCGTTAACTGATTCCATCGTTAACTGATTTCATCGTTAACTGATTTCATCTTCATTTAACTGATTCCATCGTTAACTGATTTCATCGTTAACTGATTTCATCTTTAACTGATTTCATCTTCATTTAACTGATTTCATCGTTAACTGATTTCATCGTTAACTGATTCCATCGTTAACTGATTTCATCTTTAACTGATTTCATCGTTAACTGATTTCATCTTCATTTAACTGATTTCATCGTTAACTGATTTCATCTTCATTTAATTGATTTCATCGTTAACTGATTTCATCGTTAACTGATTTCATCTTCATTTAATTGATTTCATCGTTAACTGATTTCATCGTTAACTGATTTCATCTTCATTTAACTGATTTCATCGTTAACTGATTTCATCGTTAACTGATTCCATCGTTAACTGATTTCATCGTTAACTGATTTCATCTTCATTTAACTGATTTCATCGTTAACTGATTTCATCGTTAACTGATTTCATCTTCATTTAACTGATTTCATCGTTAACTGATTTCATCGTTAACTGATTTCATCTTTAACTGATTTCATCGTTAACTGATTTCATCTTCATTTAACTGATTCCATCGTTAACTGATTTCATCTTTAACTGATTTCATCTTCATTTAACTGATTTCATCGTTAACTGATTTCATCGTTAACTGATTTCATCTTCATTTAACTGATTTCATCGTTAACTGATTTCATCTTCATTTAACTGATTTCATCGTTAACTGATTTCATCGTTAACTGATTTCATCGTTAACTGATTTCATCGTTAACTGATTTCATCTTTAACTGATTCCATCGTTAACTGATTCCATCGTTAACTGATTTCATCGTTAACTGATTCCATCTTCATTTAACTGATTTCATCGTTAACTGATTTCATCGTTAACTGATTTCATCTTCATTTAACTGATTTCATCGTTAACTGATTTCATCTTCATTTAACTGATTTCATCGTTAACTGATTTCATCGTTAACTGATTCCATCGTTAACTGATTTCATCTTTAACTGATTTCATCGTTAACTGATTTCATCTTCATTTAACTGATTTCATCGTTAACTGATTTCATCGTTAACTGATTCCATCGTTAACTGATTTCATCGTTAACTGATTTCATCTTCATTTAACTGATTTCATCGTTAACTGATTTCATCGTTAACTGATTTCATCTTCATTTAACTGATTTCATCGTTAACTGATTTCATCGTTAACTGATTTCATCTTTAACTGATTTCATCGTTAACTGATTTCATCTTCATTTAACTGATTTCATCGTTAACTGATTTCATCGTTAAGTGATTTCATCGTTAACTGATTTCATCTTCATTTAACTGATTTCATTTTCATTCTTCATTTAACTGATTTCATCGTTAACTGATTTCATCGTTAACTGATTTCATCTTCATTTAACTGATTTCATCGTTAACTGATTTCATCGTTAACTGATTTCATCGTTAACTGATTTCATCTTCATTTAACTGATTTCATCGTTAACTGATTTCATCGTTAACTGATTTCATCTTTAACTGATTTCATCGTTAACTGATTTCATCTTCATTTAACTGATTTCATCGTTAACTGATTTCATCTTCATTTAACTGATTCCATCGTTAACTGATTTCATCGTTAACTGATTTCATCTTCATTTAACTGATTTCATCGTTAACTGATTTCATCGTTAACTGATTTCATCTTTAACTGATTTCATCTTCATTTAACTGATTTCATCGTTAACTGATTTCATCGTTAACTGATTTCATCGTTAACTGATTTCATCTTCATTTAACTGATTTCATCGTTAACTGATTTCATCGTTAACTGATTTCATCTTCATTTAACTGATTTCATCGTTAACTGATTTCATCTTCATTTAACTGATTTCATCGTTAACTGATTTCATCTTCATTTAACTGATTTCATCGTTAACTGATTTCATCGTTAACTGATTTCATCGTTAACTGATTTCATCTTTAACTGATTTCATCGTTAACTGATTTCATCTTCATTTAACTGATTTCATCGTTAACTGATTTCATCGTTAACTGATTCCATCGTTAACTGATTTCATCGTTAACTGATTTCATCTTCATTTAACTGATTTCATCTTCATTTAACTGATTTCATCGTTAACTGATTTCATCTTCATTTAACTGATTTCATCGTTAACTGATTTCATCGTTAACTGATTTCATCGTTAACTGATTTCATCTTCATTTAACTGATTTCATCGTTAACTGATTTCATCATTAACTGATTTCATCTTCATTTAACTGATTCCATCGTTAACTGATTCCATCGTTAACTGATTTCATCGTTAACTGATTTCATCGTTAACTGATTTCATCTTCATTTAACTGATTTCATCGTTAACTGCTTTCATCGTTAACTGATTTCATCGTTAACTGATTCCATCGTTAACTGATTTCATCTTTAACTGATTTCATCGTTAACTGATTTCATCTTCATTTAACTGATTTCATCTTCATTTAACTGATTTCATCTTCATTTAATTGATTTCATCGTTAACTGATTTCATCGTTAACTGATTTCATCGTTAACTGATTTCATCTTCATTTAACTGATTTCATCGTTAACTGATTTCATCGTTAACTGATTCCATCGTTAACTGATTTCATCGTTAACTGATTTCATCTTCATTTAACTGATTTCATCGTTAACTGATTTCATCGTTAACTGATTTCATCTTCATTTAACTGATTTCATCGTTAACTGATTTCATCGTTAACTGATTTCATCTTCATTTAACTGATTTCATTTTAATTCTTCATTTAACTGATTTCATCGTTAACTGATTTCATCTTCATTTAACTGATTTCATCGTTAACTGATTTCATCGTTAACTGATTTCATCTTTAACTGATTTCATCGTTAACTGATTTCATCTTCATTTAACTGATTTCATCGTTAACTGATTTCATCGTTAACTGATTTCATCTTCATTTAACTGATTTCATCGTTAACTGATTTCATCTTTAACTGATTTCATCGTTAACTGATTTCATCTTCATTTAACTGATTTCATCGTTAACTGATTTCATCGTTAACTGATTTCATCTTTAACTGATTTCATCGTTAACTGATTTCATCTTCATTTAACTGATTTCATCGTTAACTGATTTCATCTTCATTTAACTGATTTCATCGTTAACTGATTTCATCGTTAACTGATTTCATCTTCATTTAACTGATTCCATCGTTAACTGATTTCATCGTTAACTGATTTCATCGTTAACTGATTTCATCTTCATTTAACTGATTTCATCGTTAACTGATTTCATCTTCATTTAATTGATTTCATCGTTAACTGATTTCATCGTTAACTGATTTCATCGTTAACTGATTTCATCTTCATTTAACTGATTTCATCGTTAACTGATTTCATCGTTAACTGATTCCACCGTTAACTGATTTCATCTTCATTTAACTGATTTCATCGTTAACTGATTTCATCGTTAACTGATTTCATCGTTAACTGATTTCATCTTCATTTAACTGATTCCATCGTTAACTGATTTCATCGTTAACTGATTTCATCTTCATTTAACTGATTTCATCGTTAACTGATTTCATCGTTAACTGATTCCATCGTTAACTGATTTTATCTTTAACTGATTTCATCGTTAACTGATTTCATCTTCATTTAACTGATTTCATCGTTAACTGATTTCATCTTCATTTAATTGATTTCATCGTTAACTGATTTCATCGTTAACTGATTTCATCGTTAACTGATTTCATCTTCATTTAACTGATTTCATCGTTAACTGATTTCATCGTTAACTGATTCCATCGTTAACTGATTTCATCGTTAACTGATTTCATCTTCATTTAACTGATTTCATCGTTAACTGATTTCATCGTTAACTGATTTCATCTTCATTTAACTGATTTCATCGTTAACTGATTTCATCGTTAACTGATTTCATCGTTAACTGATTTCATCTTCATTTAACTGATTTCATCGTTAACTGATTTCATCTTTTACTGATTTCATCGTTAACTGATATCATCTTTTACTGATTTCATCGTTAACTGATTTCATCGTTAACTGATTTCATCGTTTACTGATTTCATCGTTAACTGATTTCATCGTTAACTGATTCCATCGTTAACTGATTTCATCGTTAACTGATTTCATCTTCATTTAACTGATTTCATCGTTAACTGATTTCATCGTTAACTGATTTCATCTTCATTTAACTGATTTCATCGTTAACTGATTTCATCGTTAACTGATTTCATCTTCATTTAACTGATTCCATCGTTAACTGATTTCATCGTTAACTGATTTCATCTTCATTTAACTGATTTCATCGTTAACTGATTTCATCGTTAACTGATTTCATCGTTAACTGATTTCATCTTCATTTAACTGATTTCATCGTTAACTGATTTCATCGTTAACTGATTTCATCTTTAACTGATTTCATCGTTAACTGATTTCATCTTCATTTAACTGATTTCATCGTTAACTGATTTCATCGTTAACTGATTTCATCTTCATTTAACTGATTTCATTTTCATTCTTCATTTAACTGATTTCATCGTTAACTGATTTCATCGTTAACTGATTTCATCTTCATTTAACTGATTTCATCGTTAACTGATTTCATCGTTAACTGATTTCATCTTCATTTAACTGATTTCATCGTTAACTGATTTCATCGTTAACTGATTTCATCGTTAACTGATTTCATCTTCATTTAACTGATTTCATCGTTAACTGATTTCATCGTTAACTGATTTCATCTTCATTTAACTGATTTCCTCTTCATTTAACTGATTTCATCGTTAACTGATTTCATCGTTAACTGATTTCATCGTTAACTGATTTCATCGTTAACTGATTTCATCTTCATTTAACTGATTTCATCGTTAACTGATTTCATCGTTAACTGATTTCATCTTCATTTAACTGATTTCATCGTTAACTGATTTCATCGTTAACTGATTTCATCTTTTACTGATTTCATCGTTAACTGATTTCATCGTTAACTGATTCCATCGTTAACTGATTTCATCTTTAACTGATTTCATCGTTAACTGATTTCATCTTCATTTAACTGATTTCATCGTTAACTGATTTCATCGTTAACTGATTTCATCTTCATTTAACTGATTTCATCGTTAACTGATTTCATCGTTAACTGATTTCATCTTTAACTGATTTCATCGTTAACTGATTTCATCGTTAACTGATTCCATCGTTAACTGATTTTATCTTTAACTGATTTCATCGTTAACTGATTTCATCTTCATTTAACTGATTTCATCGTTAACTGATTTCATCTTCATTTAATTGATTTCATCGTTAACTGATTTCATCGTTAACTGATTTCATCGTTAACTGATTTCATCTTCATTTAACTGATTTCATCGTTAACTGATTTCATCGTTAACTGATTCCATCGTTAACTGATTTCATCGTTAACTGATTTCATCTTCATTTAACTGATTTCATCGTTAACTGATTTCATCGTTAACTGATTTCATCTTCATTTAACTGATTTCATCGTTAACTGATTTCATCGTTAACTGATTTCATCGTTAACTGATTTCATCTTCATTTAACTGATTTCATCGTTAACTGATTTCATCTTTTACTGATTTCATCGTTAACTGATATCATCTTTTACTGATTTCATCGTTAACTGATTTCATCGTTAACTGATTTCATCGTTTACTGATTTCATCGTTAACTGATTTCATCGTTAACTGATTCCATCGTTAACTGATTTCATCGTTAACTGATTTCATCTTCATTTAACTGATTTCATCGTTAACTGATTTCATCGTTAACTGATTTCATCTTCATTTAACTGATTTCATCGTTAACTGATTTCATCGTTAACTGATTTCATCTTCATTTAACTGATTCCATCGTTAACTGATTTCATCGTTAACTGATTTCATCTTCATTTAACTGATTTCATCGTTAACTGATTTCATCGTTAACTGATTTCATCGTTAACTGATTTCATCTTCATTTAACTGATTTCATCGTTAACTGATTTCATCGTTAACTGATTTCATCTTTAACTGATTTCATCGTTAACTGATTTCATCTTCATTTAACTGATTTCATCGTTAACTGATTTCATCGTTAACTGATTTCATCTTCATTTAACTGATTTCATTTTCATTCTTCATTTAACTGATTTCATCGTTAACTGATTTCATCGTTAACTGATTTCATCTTCATTTAACTGATTTCATCGTTAACTGATTTCATCGTTAACTGATTTCATCTTCATTTAACTGATTTCATCGTTAACTGATTTCATCGTTAACTGATTTCATCGTTAACTGATTTCATCTTCATTTAACTGATTTCATCGTTAACTGATTTCATCGTTAACTGATTTCATCTTCATTTAACTGATTTCCTCTTCATTTAACTGATTTCATCGTTAACTGATTTCATCGTTAACTGATTTCATCGTTAACTGATTTCATCGTTAACTGATTTCATCTTCATTTAACTGATTTCATCGTTAACTGATTTCATCGTTAACTGATTTCATCTTCATTTAACTGATTTCATCGTTAACTGATTTCATCGTTAACTGATTTCATCTTTTACTGATTTCATCGTTAACTGATTTCATCGTTAACTGATTCCATCGTTAACTGATTTCATCTTTAACTGATTTCATCGTTAACTGATTTCATCTTCATTTAACTGATTTCATCGTTAACTGATTTCATCGTTAACTGATTTCATCTTCATTTAACTGATTTCATCGTTAACTGATTTCATCGTTAACTGATTTCATCTTTAACTGATTTCATCGTTAACTGATTTCATCTTCATTTAACTGATTTCATCGTTAACTGATTTCATCGTTAACTGATTTCATCGTTAACTGATTTCATCTTCATTTAACTGATTCCATCGTTAACTGATTTCATCGTTAACTGATTTCATCGTTAACTGATTTCATCTTCATTTAACTGATTTCATCGTTAACTGATTTCATCGTTAACTGATTTCATCGTTAACTGATTTCATCTTCATTTAACTGATTTCATCGTTAACTGATTTCATCTTCATTTAACTGATTTCATCGTTAACTGATTTCATCGTTAACTGATTTCATCTTCATTTAACTGATTCCATCGTTAACTGATTTCATCGTTAACTGATTTCATCGTTAACTGATTTCATCGTTAACTGATTTCATCTTCATTTAACTGATTTCATCTTCATTTAACTGATTTCATCGTTAACTGATTTCATCTTCATTTAACTGATTTCATCGTTAACTGATTTCATCGTTAACTGATTTCATCTTCATTTAACTGATTTCATCGTTAACTGATTTCATCGTTAACTGATTTCATCTTCATTTAACTGATTCCGTCGTTAACTGATTTCATCGTTAACTGATTTCATCGTTAACTGATTTCATCTTCATTTAACTGATTTCATCGTTAACTGATTTCATCGTTAACTGATTCCATCGTTAACTGATTTCATCTTTAACTGATTTCATCGTTAACTGATTTCATCTTCATTTAATTGATTTCATCGTTAACTGATTTCATCGTTAACTGATTTCATCGTTAACTGATTTCATCTTCATTTAACTGATTTCATCGTTAACTGATTCCATCGTTAACTGATTTCATCGTTAACTGATTTCATCTTCATTTAACTGATTTCATCGTTAACTGATTTCATCGTTAACTGATTTCATCTTCATTTAACTGATTTCATCGTTAACTGATTTCATCGTTAACTGATTTCATCTTCATTTAACTGATTTCATTTTCATTCTTCATTTAACTGATTTCATCGTTAACTGATTTCATCTTCATTTAACTGATTTCATCGTTAACTGATTTCATCGTTAACTGATTTCATCTTTAACTGATTTCATCGTTAACTGATTTCATCTTCATTTAACTGATTTCATCGTTAACTGATTTCATCGTTAACTGATTTCATCTTCATTTAACTGATTTCATCGTTAACTGATTTCATCGTTAACTGATTTCATCTTTAACTGATTTCATCGTTAACTGATTTCATCTTCATTTAACTGATTTCATCGTTAACTGATTTCATCGTTAACTGATTTCATCTTTAACTGATTTCATCGTTAACTGATTTCATCTTCATTTAACTGATTTCATCGTTAACTGATTTCATCTTCATTTAACTGATTTCATCGTTAACTGATTTCATCGTTAACTGAATTCATCTTCATTTAACTGATTTCATCGTTAACTGATTTCATCGTTAACTGATTCCATCGTTAACTGATTTCATCTTTAACTGATTTCATCGTTAACTGATTTCATCTTCATTTAACTGATTTCATCGTTAACTGATTTCATCTTCATTTAATTGATTTCATCGTTAACTGATTTCATCGTTAACTGATTTCATCGTTAACTGATTTCATCTTCATTTAACTGATTTCATCGTTAACTGATTTCATCGTTAACTGATTCCATCGTTAACTGATTTCATCGTTAACTGATTTCATCTTCATTTAACTGATTTCATCGTTAACTGATTTCATCGTTAACTGATTTCATCTTCATTTAACTGATTTCATCGTTAACTGATTTCATCGTTAACTGATTCCATCGTTAACTGATTTCATCGTTAACTGATTTCATCGTTAACTGATTTCATCTTCATTTAACTGATTTCATCGTTAACTGATTTCATCGTTAACTGATTTCATCTTCATTTAACTGATTTCATCGTTAACTGATTTCATCGTTAACTGATTTCATCTTTAACTGATTTCATCGTTAACTGATTTCATCTTCATTTAACTGATTTCATCGTTAACTGATTTCATCGTTAACTGATTTCATCTTCATTTAACTGATTTCATCGTTAACTGATTTCATCGTTAACTGATTCCATCGTTAACTGATTTCATCTTTAACTGATTTCATCGTTAACTGATTTCATCTTCATTTAACTGATTTCATCGTTAACTGATTTCATCGTTAACTGATTTCATCTTCATTTAACTGATTTCATTTTCATTCTTCATTTAACTGATTTCATCGTTAACTGATTTCATCGTTAACTGATTTCATCTTCATTTAACTGATTTCATCGTTAACTGATTTCATCGTTAACTGATTTCATCTTCATTTAACTGATTTCATCGTTAACTGATTTCATCGTTAACTGATTTCATCGTTAACTGATTTCATCTTCATTTAACTGATTTCATCGTTAACTGATTTCATCGTTAACTGATTTCATCTTCATTTAACTGATTTCCTCTTCATTTAACTGATTTCATCGTTAACTGATTTCATCGTTAACTGATTCCATCGTTAACTGATTTCATCGTTAACTGATTTCATCGTTAACTGATTTCATCTTCATTTAACTGATTTCATCGTTAACTGATTTCATCGTTAACTGATTTCATCGTTAACTGATTCCATCGTTAACTGATTTCATCGTTAACTGATTTCATCGTTAACTGATTTCATCTTCATTTAACTGATTTCATCGTTAACTGATTTCATCGTTAACTGATTTCATCTTCATTTAACTGATTTCATCGTTAACTGATTTCATCGTTAACTGATTTCATCTTTTACTGATTTCATCGTTAACTGATTTCATCGTTAACTGATTCCATCGTTAACTGATTTCATCTTTAACTGATTTCATCGTTAACTGATTTCATCTTCATTTAACTGATTTCATCGTTAACTGATTTCATCGTTAACTGATTTCATCTTCATTTAACTGATTTCATCGTTAACTGATTTCATCGTTAACTGATTTCATCTTTAACTGATTTCATCGTTAACTGATTTCATCTTCATTTAACTGATTTCATCGTTAACTGATTTCATCGTTAACTGATTTCATCGTTAACTGATTTCATCTTCATTTAACTGATTCCATCGTTAACTGATTTCATCGTTAACTGATTTCATCGTTAACTGATTTCATCTTCATTTAACTGATTTCATCGTTAACTGATTTCATCGTTAACTGATTTCATCGTTAACTGATTTCATCTTCATTTAACTGATTTCATCGTTAACTGATTTCATCTTCATTTAACTGATTTCATCGTTAACTGATTTCATCGTTAACTGATTTCATCTTCATTTAACTGATTCCATCGTTAACTGATTTCATCGTTAACTGATTTCATCGTTAACTGATTTCATCGTTAACTGATTTCATCTTCATTTAACTGATTTCATCTTCATTTAACTGATTTCATCGTTAACTGATTTCATCTTCATTTAACTGATTTCATCGTTAACTGATTTCATCGTTAACTGATTTCATCGTTAACTGATTTCATCTTCATTTAACTGATTTCATCGTTAACTGATTTCATCGTTAACTGATTTCATCTTCATTTAACTGATTCCATCGTTAACTGATTTCATCGTTAACTGATTTCATCGTTAACTGATTTCATCTTCATTTAACTGATTTCATCGTTAACTGATTTCATCGTTAACTGATTCCATCGTTAACTGATTTCATCTTTAACTGATTTCATCGTTAACTGATTTCATCTTCATTTAATTGATTTCATCGTTAACTGATTTCATCGTTAACTGATTTCATCGTTAACTGATTTCATCTTCATTTAACTGATTTCATCGTTAACTGATTCCATCGTTAACTGATTTCATCGTTAACTGATTTCATCTTCATTTAACTGATTTCATCGTTAACTGATTTCATCGTTAACTGATTTCATCTTCATTTAACTGATTTCATCGTTAACTGATTTCATCGTTAACTGATTTCATCTTCATTTAACTGATTTCATTTTCATTCTTCATTTAACTGATTTCATCGTTAACTGATTTCATCTTCATTTAACTGATTTCATCGTTAACTGATTTCATCGTTAACTGATTTCATCTTTAACTGATTTCATCGTTAACTGATTTCATCTTCATTTAACTGATTTCATCGTTAACTGATTTCATCGTTAACTGATTTCATCTTCATTTAACTGATTTCATCGTTAACTGATTTCATCTTTAACTGATTTCATCGTTAACTGATTTCATCTTCATTTAACTGATTTCATCGTTAACTGATTTCATCGTTAACTGATTTCATCTTTAACTGATTTCATCGTTAACTGATTTCATCTTCATTTAACTGATTTCATCGTTAACTGATTTCATCTTCATTTAACTGATTTCATCGTTAACTGATTTCATCGTTAACTGATTTCATCTTCATTTAACTGATTTCATCGTTAACTGATTTCATCGTTAACTGATTTCATCGTTAACTGATTCCATCGTTAACTGATTTCATCTTTAACTGATTTCATCGTTAACTGATTTCATCTTCATTTAACTGATTTCATCGTTAACTGATTTCATCTTCATTTAATTGATTTCATCGTTAACTGATTTCATCGTTAACTGATTTCATCGTTAACTGATTTCATCTTCATTTAACTGATTTCATCGTTAACTGATTTCATCGTTAACTGATTTCATCTTCATTTAACTGATTTCATTTTCATTCTTCATTTAACTGATTTCATCGTTAACTGATTTCATCTTCATTTAACTGATTTCATCGTTAACTGATTTCATCGTTAACTGATTTCATCTTTAACTGATTTCATCGTTAACTGATTTCATCTTCATTTAACTGATTTCATCGTTAACTGATTTCATCGTTAACTGATTTCATCTTCATTTAACTGATTTCATCGTTAACTGATTTCATCGTTAACTGATTTCATCTTTAACTGATTTCATCGTTAACTGATTTCATCTTCATTTAACTGATTTCATCGTTAACTGATTTCATCGTTAACTGATTTCATCTTTAACTGATTTCATCGTTAACTGATTTCATCTTCATTTAACTGATTTCATCGTTAACTGATTTCATCTTCATTTAACTGATTTCATCGTTAACTGATTTCATCGTTAACTGATTTCATCTTCATTTAACTGATTTCATCGTTAACTGATTTCATCGTTAACTGATTTCATCGTTAACTGATTCCATCGTTAACTGATTTCATCTTTAACTGATTTCATCGTTAACTGATTTCATCTTCATTTAACTGATTTCATCGTTAACTGATTTCATCTTCATTTAATTGATTTCATCGTTAACTGATTTCATCGTTAACTGATTTCATCGTTAACTGATTTCATCTTCATTTAACTGATTTCATCGTTAACTGATTTCATCGTTAACTGATTTCATCGTTAACTGATTCCATCGTTAACTGATTTCATCGTTAACTGATTTCATCTTCATTTAACTGATTTCATCGTTAACTGATTTCATCGTTAACTGATTTCATCTTCATTTAACTGATTTCATCGTTAACTGATTTCATCGTTAACTGATTCCATCGTTAACTGATTTCATCGTTAACTGATTTCATCGTTAACTGATTTCATCTTCATTTAACTGATTTCATCGTTAACTGATTTCATCGTTAACTGATTTCATCTTCATTTAACTGATTTCATCGTTAACTGATTTCATCGTTAACTGATTTCATCTTTAACTGATTTCATCGTTAACTGATTTCATCTTCATTTAACTGATTTCATCGTTAACTGATTTCATCGTTAACTGATTTCATCTTCATTTAACTGATTTCATCGTTAACTGATTTCATCGTTAACTGATTCCATCGTTAACTGATTTCATCTTTAACTGATTTCATCGTTAACTGATTTCATCTTCATTTAACTGATTTCATCGTTAACTGATTTCATCGTTAACTGATTTCATCTTCATTTAACTGATTTCATCGTTAACTGATTTCATCGTTAACTGATTTCATCTTTAACTGATTTCATCGTTAACTGATTTCATCTTCATTTAACTGATTTCATCGTTAACTGATTTCATCGTTAACTGATTTCATCTTCATTTAACTGATTCCATCGTTAACTGATTTCATCGTTAACTGATTTCATCTTCATTTAACTGATTTCATCGTTAACTGATTTCATCGTTAACTGATTTCATCTTCATTTAACTGATTTCATCGTTAACTGATTTCATCTTTAACTGATTTCATCGTTAACTGATTTCATCTTCATTTAACTGATTTCATCGTTAACTGATTTCATCGTTAACTGATTTCATCGTTAACTGATTTCATCTTCATTTAACTGATTTCATTTTCATTCTTCATTTAACTGATTTCATCGTTAACTGATTTCATCGTTAACTGATTTCATCTTCATTTAACTGATTTCATCGTTAACTGATTTCATCTTCATTTAACTGATTTCATCGTTAACTGATTTCATCGTTAACTGATTTCATCTTCATCGTTAACTGATTTCATCGTTAACTGATTTCATCTTCATTTAACTGATTTCATCGTTAACTGATTTCATCGTTAACTGATTTCATCTTCATTTAACTGATTTCATCGTTAACTGATTTCATCGTTAACTGATTCCATCGTTAACTGATTTCATCGTTAACTGATTTCATCTTCATTTAACTGATTTCATCGTTAACTGATTTCATCGTTAACTGATTCCATCGTTAACTGATTTCATCGTTAACTGATTTCATCGTTAACTGATTTCATCTTCATTTAACTGATTTCATCGTTAACTGATTCATCGTTAACTGATTTCATCGTTAACTGATTTCATCTTCATTTAACTGATTTCATCGTTAACTGATTTCATCGTTAACTGATTTCATCGTTAACTGATTTCATCGTTAACTGATTTCATCTTCATTTAACTGATTTCATCGTTAACTGATTTCATCGTTAACTGATTTCATCTTCATTTAACTGATTTCATCGTTAACTGATTTCATCGTTAACTGATTTCATCTTTTACTGATTTCATCGTTAACTGATTTCATCGTTAACTGATTCCATCGTTAACTGATTTCATCTTTAACTGATTTCATCGTTAACTGATTTCATCTTCATTTAACTGATTTCATCGTTAACTGATTTCATCGTTAACTGATTTCATCTTCATTTAACTGATTTCATCGTTAACTGATTTCATCGTTAACTGATTCCATCGTTAACTGATTTCATCTTTAACTGATTTCATCGTTAACTGATTTCATCTTCATTTAACTGATTTCATCGTTAACTGATTTCATCGTTAACTGATTTCATCTTCATTTAACTGATTTCATCGTTAACTGATTTCATCGTTAACTGATTTCATCTTTAACTGATTTCATCGTTAACTGATTTCATCTTCATTTAACTGATTTCATCGTTAACTGATTTCATCGTTAACTGATTTCATCTTCATTTAACTGATTCCATCGTTAACTGATTTCATCGTTAACTGATTTCATCTTCATTTAACTGATTTCATCGTTAACTGATTTCATCGTTAACTGATTTCATCTTCATTTAACTGATTTCATCGTTAACTGATTTCATCGTTAACTGATTTCATCTTTAACTGATTTCATCGTTAACTGATTTCATCTTCATTTAACTGATTTCATCGTTAACTGATTTCATCGTTAACTGATTTCATCGTTAACTGATTTCATCTTCATTTAACTGATTTCATTTTCATTCTTCATTTAACTGATTTCATCGTTAACTGATTTCATCGTTAACTGATTTCATCTTCATTTAACTGATTTCATCGTTAACTGATTTCATCGTTAACTGATTTCATCTTCATTTAACTGATTTCATCGTTAACTGATTTCATCGTTAACTGATTTCATCTTCATTTAACTGATTTCATCGTTAACTGATTTCATCGTTAACTGATTTCATCTTCATTTAACTGATTTCATCGTTAACTGATTTCATCGTTAACTGATTCCATCGTTAACTGATTTCATCGTTAACTGATTTCATCGTTAACTGATTTCATCTTCATTTAACTGATTTCATCGTTAACTGATTTCATCGTTAACTGATTCCATCGTTAACTGATTTCATCGTTAACTGATTTCATCGTTAACTGATTTCATCTTCATTTAACTGATTTCATCGTTAACTGATTTCATCGTTAACTGATTTCATCGTTAACTGATTTCATCTTCATTTAACTGATTTCATCGTTAACTGATTTCATCGTTAACTGATTTCATCTTCATTTAACTGATTTCATCGTTAACTGATTTCATCGTTAACTGATTTCATCTTTTACTGATTTCATCGTTAACTGATTTCATCGTTAACTGATTCCATCGTTAACTGATTTCATCTTTAACTGATTTCATCGTTAACTGATTTCATCTTCATTTAACTGATTTCATCGTTAACTGATTTCATCGTTAACTGATTTCATCGTTAACTGATTTCATCTTCATTTAACTGATTTCATCGTTAACTGATTTCATCGTTAACTGATTTCATCTTTAACTGATTTCATCGTTAACTGATTTCATCTTCATTTAACTGATTTCATCGTTAACTGATTTCATCGTTAACTGATTTCATCTTCATTTAACTGATTCCATCGTTAACTGATTTCATCGTTAACTGATTTCATCGTTAACTGATTTCATCTTCATTTAACTGATTTCATCGTTAACTGATTTCATCGTTAACTGATTTCATCTTTAACTGATTTCATCGTTAACTGATTTCATCTTCATTTAACTGATTTCATCGTTAACTGATTTCATCGTTAACTGATTTCATCTTCATTTAACTGATTCCATCGTTAACTGATTTCATCGTTAACTGATTTCATCTTCATTTAACTGATTTCATCGTTAACTGATTTCATCGTTAACTGATTTCATCTTCATTTAACTGATTTCATCGTTAACTGATTTCATCTTTAACTGATTTCATCGTTAACTGATTTCATCTTCATTTAACTGATTTCATCGTTAACTGATTTCATCGTTAACTGATTTCATCGTTAACTGATTTCATCTTCATTTAACTGATTTCATTTTCATTCTTCATTTAACTGATTTCATCGTTAACTGATTTCATCGTTAACTGATTTCATCTTCATTTAACTGATTTCATCGTTAACTGATTTCATCTTCATTTAACTGATTTCATCGTTAACTGATTTCATCGTTAACTGATTTCATCTTCATCGTTAACTGATTTCATCGTTAACTGATTTCATCTTCATTTAACTGATTTCATCGTTAACTGATTTCATCGTTAACTGATTTCATCTTCATTTAACTGATTTCATCGTTAACTGATTTCATCGTTAACTGATTCCATCGTTAACTGATTTCATCGTTAACTGATTTCATCGTTAACTGATTTCATCTTCATTTAACTGATTTCATCGTTAACTGATTCCATCGTTAACTGATTTCATCGTTAACTGATTTCATCGTTAACTGATTTCATCTTCATTTAACTGATTTCATCGTTAACTGATTTCATCGTTAACTGATTTCATCGTTAACTGATTTCATCGTTAACTGATTTCATCTTCATTTAACTGATTTCATCGTTAACTGATTTCATCGTTAACTGATTTCATCGTTAACTGATTTCATCTTCATTTAACTGATTTCATCGTTAACTGATTTCATCGTTAACTGATTTCATCTTCATTTAACTGATTTCATCGTTAACTGATTTCATCGTTAACTGATTTCATCTTTTACTGATTTCATCGTTAACTGATTTCATCGTTAACTGATTCCATCGTTAACTGATTTCATCTTTAACTGATTTCATCGTTAACTGATTTCATCTTCATTTAACTGATTTCATCGTTAACTGATTTCATCGTTAACTGATTTCATCTTCATTTAACTGATTTCATCGTTAACTGATTTCATCGTTAACTGATTCCATCGTTAACTGATTTCATCTTTAACTGATTTCATCGTTAACTGATTTCATCTTCATTTAACTGATTTCATCGTTAACTGATTTCATCGTTAACTGATTTCATCTTCATTTAACTGATTTCATCGTTAACTGATTTCATCGTTAACTGATTTCATCTTTAACTGATTTCATCGTTAACTGATTTCATCTTCATTTAACTGATTTCATCGTTAACTGATTTCATCGTTAACTGATTTCATCTTCATTTAACTGATTCCATCGTTAACTGATTTCATCGTTAACTGATTTCATCTTCATTTAACTGATTTCATCGTTAACTGATTTCATCGTTAACTGATTTCATCTTCATTTAACTGATTTCATCGTTAACTGATTTCATCGTTAACTGATTTCATCTTTAACTGATTTCATCGTTAACTGATTTCATCTTCATTTAACTGATTTCATCGTTAACTGATTTCATCGTTAACTGATTTCATCTTTAACTGATTTCATCGTTAACTGATTTCATCTTCATTTAACTGATTTCATCGTTAACTGATTTCATCGTTAACTGATTTCATCTTCATTTAACTGATTCCATCGTTAACTGATTTCATCGTTAACTGATTTCATCTTCATTTAACTGATTTCATCGTTAACTGATTTCATCGTTAACTGATTTCATCTTCATTTAACTGATTTCATCGTTAACTGATTTCATCTTTAACTGATTTCATCGTTAACTGATTTCATCTTCATTTAACTGATTTCATCGTTAACTGATTTCATCGTTAACTGATTTCATCGTTAACTGATTTCATCTTCATTTAACTGATTTCATTTTCATTCTTCATTTAACTGATTTCATCGTTAACTGATTTCATCGTTAACTGATTTCATCTTCATTTAACTGATTTCATCGTTAACTGATTTCATCTTCATTTAACTGATTTCATCGTTAACTGATTTCATCGTTAACTGATTTCATCTTCATCGTTAACTGATTTCATCGTTAACTGATTTCATCTTCATTTAACTGATTTCATCGTTAACTGATTTCATCGTTAACTGATTTCATCTTCATTTAACTGATTTCATCGTTAACTGATTTCATCGTTAACTGATTCCATCGTTAACTGATTTCATCGTTAACTGATTTCATCGTTAACTGATTTCATCTTCATTTAACTGATTTCATCGTTAACTGATTTCATCGTTAACTGATTCCATCGTTAACTGATTTCATCGTTAACTGATTTCATCGTTAACTGATTTCATCTTCATTTAACTGATTTCATCGTTAACTGATTTCATCGTTAACTGATTTCATCGTTAACTGATTTCATCGTTAACTGATTTCATCTTCATTTAACTGATTTCATCGTTAACTGATTTCATCGTTAACTGATTTCATCGTTAACTGATTTCATCTTCATTTAACTGATTTCATCGTTAACTGATTTCATCGTTAACTGATTTCATCTTCATTTAACTGATTTCATCGTTAACTGATTTCATCGTTAACTGATTTCATCTTTTACTGATTTCATCGTTAACTGATTTCATCGTTAACTGATTCCATCGTTAACTGATTTCATCTTTAACTGATTTCATCGTTAACTGATTTCATCTTCATTTAACTGATTTCATCGTTAACTGATTTCATCGTTAACTGATTTCATCTTCATTTAACTGATTTCATCGTTAACTGATTTCATCGTTAACTGATTCCATCGTTAACTGATTTCATCTTTAACTGATTTCATCGTTAACTGATTTCATCTTCATTTAACTGATTTCATCGTTAACTGATTTCATCGTTAACTGATTTCATCTTCATTTAACTGATTTCATCGTTAACTGATTTCATCGTTAACTGATTTCATCTTTAACTGATTTCATCGTTAACTGATTTCATCTTCATTTAACTGATTTCATCGTTAACTGATTTCATCGTTAACTGATTTCATCTTCATTTAACTGATTCCATCGTTAACTGATTTCATCGTTAACTGATTTCATCTTCATTTAACTGATTTCATCGTTAACTGATTTCATCGTTAACTGATTTCATCTTCATTTAACTGATTTCATCGTTAACTGATTTCATCGTTAACTGATTTCATCTTTAACTGATTTCATCGTTAACTGATTTCATCTTCATTTAACTGATTTCATCGTTAACTGATTTCATCGTTAACTGATTTCATCTTCATTTAACTGATTTCATCGTTAACTGATTTCATCGTTAACTGATTTCATCGTTAACTGATTCCATCGTTAACTGATTTCATCTTTACTGATTTCATCGTTAACTGATTTCATCTTCATTTAACTGATTTCATCGTTAACTGATTTCATCGTTAACTGATTTCATCGTTAACTGATTTCATCTTTAACTGATTTCATCGTTAACTGATTTCATCTTCATTTAACTGATTTCATCGTTAACTGATTTCATCGTTAACTGATTTCATCTTCATTTAACTGATTTCATTTTCATTCTTCATTTAACTGATTTCATCGTTAACTGATTTCATCGTTAACTGATTTCATCTTCATTTAACTGATTTCATCGTTAACTGATTTCATCGTTAACTGATTTCATCTTCATTTAACTAATTTCATCGTTAACTGATTTCATCGTTAACTGATTTCATCGTTAACTGATTTCATCTTCATTTAACTGATTTCATCGTTAACTGATTTCATCGTTAACTGATTTCATCTTCATTTAACTGATTTCATCGTTAACTGATTTCATCGTTAACTGATTCCATCGTTAACTGATTTCATCGTTAACTGATTTCATCGTTAACTGATTTCATCTCATTTAACTGATTTCATCGTTAACTGATTTCATCGTTAACTGATTCCATCGTTAACTGATTTCATCGTTAACTGATTTCATCTTCATTTAACTGATTTCATCGTTAACTGATTTCATCGTTAACTGATTTCATCTTCATTTAACTGATTTCATCGTTAACTGATTTCATCGTTAACTGATTTCATCTTTAACTGATTTCATCGTTAACTGATTTCATCTTCATTTAACTGATTTCATCGTTAACTGATTTCATCGTTAACTGATTTCATCTTCATTTAACTGATTTCATCGTTAACTGATTTCATCGTTAACTGATTCCATCGTTAACTGATTTCATCTTTAACTGATTTCATCGTTAACTGATTTCATCTTCATTTAACTGATTTCATCGTTAACTGATTTCATCGTTAACTGATTTCATCTTCATTTAACTGATTTCATCGTTA
>NW_027211605.1:0-55000 GCF_022749685.1 Semicossyphus pulcher | reverse complement strand
CCCTAACCCTAACCCTAACCCTAACCCTAACCCTAACCCTAACCCTAACCCTAACCCTAACCCTAACCCTAACCCTAACCCTAACCCTAACCCTAACCCTAACCCTAACCCTAACCCTAACCCTAACCCTAACCCTAACCCTAACCCTAACCCTAACCCTAACCCTAACCCTAACCCTAACCCTAACCCTAACCCTAACCCTAACCCTAACCCTAACCCTAACCCTAACCCTAACCCTAACCCTAACCCTACCCCTAACCCTAACCCTAACCCTAACCCTAACCCTAACCCAACCCTAACCTAACCCTAACCCTAACCCTAACCCTAACCCTAACCCTAACCCAACCCTAACCCTAACCCTAACCCTAACCCTAACCCTAACCCTACCCTAACCCTAACCCTAACCCTAACCCTAACCCTAACCCAACCCTAACCCTAACCCTAACCCTAACCCCTAACCCCTAACCCTAACCCTAACCCTAACCCTAACCCTAACCCAACCCTAACCCTAACCCTAACCCTAACCCTAACCCTAACCCAACCCTAACCCTAACCCTACCCTAACCCTAACCCTACCCTAACCCTAACCCTAACCCTAACCCTAACCCTAACCCAACCCTAACCCTAACCCTAACCCTAACCCTAACCCTAACCCTAAACCCTAACCCTAACCCTAACCCTAACCCTAACCCAACCCTAACCCTAACCCTAACCCTAACCCTAACCCTAACCCAGGGGGGTCTACAAAAACAACACTGTTGACAACTTACCTATTCATGCAATAAAAATTAAATCATCATTTGGACTCTGGCTTCATAAACATTATTTACTGCAATAAATGTATAACCATCTACTTACCTGCCATAACTTACCTGCAAAATCTAATGCCAGATCTCACCTACCTGTATTCCAGCTTCCAGGTGGGGGGGTCGACCTTCGGCACACCCCCAGGCCCGTGCACCTAAGACCCAAAGGGTAAAACAAGAATAACTCCAACACTGAACCTAACCCTAACCCTAACCCTAACCCTAACCCTAACCCAACCCTAACCCTAACCCTAACCCTAACCCTAAACCCTAACCCTAACCCTAACCCTAACCCTACCCTAACCCTAACCCTAACCCTAACCCAACCCTAACCCTAACCCTAACCCTAACCCTAACCTTTCACCCTGCATGCCTGACCTGAACCCTCCTGCCTTATCTATTAACCTTTCCCTCGACCCTAACTCTAACCCTAACCAAATTCCATCTTCTCTCTCTACCCCGGCTCCTGCTGCCTCGTCTCCTAATCCTTCCCCTGACTCTAACCCTAACCCACCTCCATCCTCTCCCTCGCTCCCGTCTCCTGCTGCCTTGTCCCCTAATCTTTCCCCGGACACTAACCCTAACTTGAATCAACTTTCACCCTCTCTCTCCATCCCGTTTCCTGACCTCTCCACTGCACCGGCTTCTCCAGCCTCCTCTCCCTCCTCCCCCACTCCTCCCAGGGCGCACATCTTCCCCGTAGTAACTGTACAACGGACACTAGTCTCTACCGAGACTCCCAAAACAACTTACAGACCAACACGCCACCCAAACACCAGTAGGAAAAACCTGGATTGGTCCCTGAAAACCCGGAAAAGTTGTCTCATCATCGGTGACTCGAATCTGGCTAACATCCCACCACACACGAACGAGGATGTCCAGATTGACAGCTATCCGGGCGCTAAATTCTCCCACGTGGAACCGCTGCTACAAGCACACAGGGACAACACCACGGTGAAGAAAGTAGTGCTCTCTTTCGGGATCAATAACAGGGAAAACAAACCAAAGGAAACAACAATAAAGCAGGTGCAGAAGGCTCGCAGAGCATCCAAACTTGCATTCCCGGACGCAGAAATCTACATCCCGGTGATCAACTACTCGGACACACTACCCCCGGAACAACAGAGGAACCTGGATACACTGAATAAGTACATCATGGAGAATACGAATCACATCCCAAAACTGCGGAAACAGGACTTTAAAACAGCAAGGGACAACGTCCACTGGACCACAGAAACAGCAGAAAAGATGCTGCAACACTGGATGACGCATTTAAACTAGACATCCCCACAAGCCTACAAACTGAGGAGGGGAGCAAGAACATAGTACTCCTGGCCAACAACTTTCAACCGACAGAGCCCCAAATAAAACTACTGGAAAAAGGACTTTCCTTCATCCCCACGCTAGATATCCACAAACAACAGAGGAATAACCTAAGACAGGACATAGGAATATACCACAGGAAACTAAAACTGGCAGCCTTTTTCCAAAACAAGAGAAAAAAGGACAGGATACCCTTCATGCCCACATCCAAATGGGAGCCTAGAGGGGGACAAATTGCCCAGGAAATCACCGACTTGATCACCCTAGACAGGGAAGCACTAGACGTACTGCCAGAACAACATAGAGATCACTGTAACCTAACGCAGGAGGAGGTAACAGCCCTCAGGAACCTAGCCAAAAACAGAAACATAGTCATTAAACCAGCAGACAAGGGAAGCGCTATAGTGATCATGGACAGAGAACAGTACATCTGGGAGGCTGAGAGACAGCTCAACAACCAGGAACACTACAGGAAACTACAGGAACCCACTTACCTAAAAACGGTGGAGGACATAAATAAAATCATAGATACGCTGTTGGACAAAAAATACATAAATACGAAACAGAGCAGCTACCTAAAGGGAAAAGAAGCACCCAGAGCCAGGATATTCTACCTACTACCCAAGATTCACAAAGCACCAGACACATGGCCTAAACCGTATGAGATTCCATCAGGAAGGCCGATTGTCTCTGACTGCAACAGTGAATCCTACAGGACGGCAGAATACATAGATTTCTTTCTAAATCCTCTGTCGAACCGCCATCCTAGCTACATAAAGGACACCTATGATTTTGTAGCCAAAATCAGAGGCATCACCGTCCCACAGTCTGCGTTTTTATTCAGTATAGATGTAGACAGCCTATACACCAACATAGAAACAACAGAGGGACTAAAAGCAGTTAGGAAATGGTTCAACAAATACCCGGACAAAGACAGACCGGATGCAGAAATCCTGGAACTCCTGTTCATCAACCTGACGAAAAACGACTTTGAATTCAACCAGGAATTTTACCTCCAAATCAAAGGGACAGCAATGGGCAAGAAATTCGCACCAGCCTATGCGGACATTTACATGGCTGACTGGGAAGAAACAGTCTTCGAGAAATGCACACACAAACCCACACACTACTTTAGATATTTAGATGACATCTGGGGCACATGGACACACGGCACAGACACATTTTTAGACTTCATGAACATCTTAAACACGCACCACACATCGATCAAAGTTAAACACACCACACATAACTCCTCAATTAATTTCTTAGACACCACCACATACAAAGGCCCTGATTTTAACCGCACTAACACATTAGACACAAAGGTTTATTTCAAAGATACTGACACACATTCATTACTACACAAAAACAGCTTCCACCCAAAACACACATTCAGAGGACTTGTTAAATCCCAACTCTTAAGATTCCACAGAATCTGCAGCCAGTCCACGGAATTTGAAAAGGCCACTCAGACTCTATATGGGTCGTTGAGGAAAAGAGGCTACGCCCGGAGCTTCCTGAGGAAAATCCGAAAGTCGTTTCTGGAAACAAAGGAGAAGAACCTCAAAACTCCCATCCCCCTGATAACAACTTACTCGAGCCTAAGTATCCACATTAACAACAGAATCAAAAGGAACTTTGAAGACACTCAAAGGAACAATTCTGTGATGCAGGAATTTAGGATCATATCAGCATATAGGAAAAACAAAAACTTACAGGACATCTTAGTCAAAAGTAAACTAAAACCAAAACCGGGACAACCACACAAAAACAAACCGCAGTTCTTTAAAGAGAAAAAATCTGTAAAGAACAGGGGAACCAAACAGGTATTTCCCATCCTCCAGAAAATCAATCTGGACACAAGAAACTGCGTGTACATCATCACATGCAACAAATGCGGGAGCCAGTACATAGGAGAAACAGGGAATTCCATCCGAATCCGACTGGCACAACACAGATATAACATTAAGAACCAGAAAGAAATGCACACTAAATTAGTCCCACATTTTCTGGAACACGGCCTTCAATCACTAGAAGTGAGCGGACTCGAACACAACATTAATTGGACAGCTGCACAACGGCAGCAGACAGAGAGATACTGGATTCGTCAACTCGACACCAGATATCCCACTGGACTGAACATTAAATAAATTTGACATGCTTTCTCAGCCCGACCTGCCGAGTATCAGAGTGAGGTTGGAATCAGGGAATCCACAGATGGCCTATGCATTCCCTGTCTTTTTTAGAAGCACAAGTCAGTTAAAACTGACAGCTCTAGAAAGCAGGATCCGTTGTCCCGAACCTAACCAGCTCGTGCCTCTGGGGAAGCAGCCCTGCCATTGGCAGACTGTCCAGATCAAACCGATCAATGAGAAAGGAGGGGGCGGAGAAAGCGGGCGGAGCCCAAAATACACAGACACAAATAGAGCAGCAAAACACTGAGCAGCCACACTGCCTGATGAAGATCTAACCAGATCGAAACGTCGCGACCTACACACCGAGAAAAAGGACAAGCTTCCACCTCCAGCAAGAACCAGAAGGACGAACCCTCCCTCCACGGAAGAGAACTCTCTCCACAGAGGACCAACAAGGAGCAAAACTGACTTAGGTTGATACCTTACTCAGTTTACTCAGGAGACCTTCACAAAGGACCTCTCCACACGCTGCAGCAGCCCTCCAGCAGAAACAGCACTCCGGAGGACTCAGCCTACAGCACAAAAACACAAATCTAACACAGGTCGATACCTAACGGTGCCAACTAAAGCCTTGTTAAATTTGTTAGGTAAGTATGAGCCACAAAGGTAGACGCCAGCCCCGGGCTGACAACACACACTACCAGAGAGGCTACACCACAGCACACACACAGCACCACAGGAAAAGACAAATGACACAGTGTCAGAGCTCTTTTCAAATCACGGTGAGAATAATGTTTAATTTGATCCGTATGGTACACCACCTGCGCAATATTACTGTCAGCGTGGACCACAACAAAGAGTCCAGACCGGATCCTCCCAGCCTGCTACGCAAGATGAAGGAACTGATGGATCTCATCAAACCAGCTTGCCCGACAGGGAAAACCTTGCTCCTCCTGGAAGGCAATGCTAGAAACTGGGGCTACAATACTCGAGTAATCCTTGATGGACACTACACTGATGAGATCGACAGACTGTCCGCAGAGCTCTCCCAGGTGCTCACAGGAAACTGGAGAGAACCATGGGAAGTAGCTCAACGCTGGGCCTGGAACAACCTCGGCAAGAGACTGCACAGGAGCTCTCTGGAGCACACCAGGGCCATCATCATCAGCGTAAACAGCCCCAAAACAACACCTTCACAGCCACCGACCACCACTCAGAACCGGTACAGCGTGCTGACGGAGGAAACCGAGAGGGAGACAGAGACCGGCAACAGCTCTCAGAGTGCTAGCACAGGAGAGAATGAAAATCCTGCCCCCTGGACGATCCCTCCAAGGATCGCCCCTGCAGACACGCCGGCACTGTCACAGACAGAATTCCCTCAGATTCCAAAAACCCGACGCACGCCGAACAACAGGAGCCGTGAGAATAAAAAGAGGAGCAACGCAGAACCAGCCGCGACTCCCCCTCCGGCCTTCCAGCCGTCTGAGATTTCCCCGGCAGGCTCACCACTTGCACCTTCTTCCCTGCAGCTCTCTACCCACTCGGTCACTCCAACACCTAGACCGAGATCCCGCCTGCATGCCTCCCCCACTGCCTCTGCATCCTGTGCGCCTGCCTCCCTCATCTCCCCAGCATCTAACTTGGATGCTTCTCTCCTCCCTTCTCACTCTCCATTTTCTGCTTCCCTCCTCTCTACCCACACCTCTCACTCATCTGTGCCTAATCTTAACCTTTCACCCTGCATGCCTGACCTGAACCCTCCTGCCTTATCTATTAACCTTTCCCTCGACCCTAACTCTAACCCTAACCAAATTCCATCTTCTCTCTCTACCCCGGCTCCTGCTGCCTCGTCTCCTAATCCTTCCCCTGACTCTAACCCTAACCCACCTCCATCCTCTCCCTCGCTCCCGTCTCCTGCTGCCTTGTCCCCTAATCTTTCCCCGGACACTAACCCTAACTTGAATCAACTTTCACCCTCTCTCTCCATCCCGTTTCCTGACCTCTCCACTGCACCGGCTTCTCCAGCCTCCTCTCCCTCCTCCCCCACTCCTCCCAGGGCGCACATCTTCCCCGTAGTAACTGTACAACGGACACTAGTCTCTACCGAGACTCCCAAAACAACTTACAGACCAACACGCCACCCAAACACCAGTAGGAAAAACCTGGATTGGTCCCTGAAAACCCGGAAAAGTTGTCTCATCATCGGTGACTCGAATCTGGCTAACATCCCACCACACACGAACGAGGATGTCCAGATTGACAGCTATCCGGGCGCTAAATTCTCCCACGTGGAACCGCTGCTACAAGCACACAGGGACAACACCACGGTGAAGAAAGTAGTGCTCTCTTTCGGGATCAATAACAGGGAAAACAAACCAAAGGAAACAACAATAAAGCAGGTGCAGAAGGCTCGCAGAGCATCCAAACTTGCATTCCCGGACGCAGAAATCTACATCCCGGTGATCAACTACTCGGACACACTACCCCCGGAACAACAGAGGAACCTGGATACACTGAATAAGTACATCATGGAGAATACGAATCACATCCCAAAACTGCGGAAACAGGACTTTAAAACAGCAAGGGACAACGTCCACTGGACCACAGAAACAGCAGAAAAGATGCTGCAACACTGGATGACGCATTTAAACTAGACATCCCCACAAGCCTACAAACTGAGGAGGGGAGCAAGAACATAGTACTCCTGGCCAACAACTTTCAACCGACAGAGCCCCAAATAAAACTACTGGAAAAAGGACTTTCCTTCATCCCCACGCTAGATATCCACAAACAACAGAGGAATAACCTAAGACAGGACATAGGAATATACCACAGGAAACTAAAACTGGCAGCCTTTTTCCAAAACAAGAGAAAAAAGGACAGGATACCCTTCATGCCCACATCCAAATGGGAGCCTAGAGGGGGACAAATTGCCCAGGAAATCACCGACTTGATCACCCTAGACAGGGAAGCACTAGACGTACTGCCAGAACAACATAGAGATCACTGTAACCTAACGCAGGAGGAGGTAACAGCCCTCAGGAACCTAGCCAAAAACAGAAACATAGTCATTAAACCAGCAGACAAGGGAAGCGCTATAGTGATCATGGACAGAGAACAGTACATCTGGGAGGCTGAGAGACAGCTCAACAACCAGGAACACTACAGGAAACTACAGGAACCCACTTACCTAAAAACGGTGGAGGACATAAATAAAATCATAGATACGCTGTTGGACAAAAAATACATAAATACGAAACAGAGCAGCTACCTAAAGGGAAAAGAAGCACCCAGAGCCAGGATATTCTACCTACTACCCAAGATTCACAAAGCACCAGACACATGGCCTAAACCGTATGAGATTCCATCAGGAAGGCCGATTGTCTCTGACTGCAACAGTGAATCCTACAGGACGGCAGAATACATAGATTTCTTTCTAAATCCTCTGTCGAACCGCCATCCTAGCTACATAAAGGACACCTATGATTTTGTAGCCAAAATCAGAGGCATCACCGTCCCACAGTCTGCGTTTTTATTCAGTATAGATGTAGACAGCCTATACACCAACATAGAAACAACAGAGGGACTAAAAGCAGTTAGGAAATGGTTCAACAAATACCCGGACAAAGACAGACCGGATGCAGAAATCCTGGAACTCCTGTTCATCAACCTGACGAAAAACGACTTTGAATTCAACCAGGAATTTTACCTCCAAATCAAAGGGACAGCAATGGGCAAGAAATTCGCACCAGCCTATGCGGACATTTACATGGCTGACTGGGAAGAAACAGTCTTCGAGAAATGCACACACAAACCCACACACTACTTTAGATATTTAGATGACATCTGGGGCACATGGACACACGGCACAGACACATTTTTAGACTTCATGAACATCTTAAACACGCACCACACATCGATCAAAGTTAAACACACCACACATAACTCCTCAATTAATTTCTTAGACACCACCACATACAAAGGCCCTGATTTTAACCGCACTAACACATTAGACACAAAGGTTTATTTCAAAGATACTGACACACATTCATTACTACACAAAAACAGCTTCCACCCAAAACACACATTCAGAGGACTTGTTAAATCCCAACTCTTAAGATTCCACAGAATCTGCAGCCAGTCCACGGAATTTGAAAAGGCCACTCAGACTCTATATGGGTCGTTGAGGAAAAGAGGCTACGCCCGGAGCTTCCTGAGGAAAATCCGAAAGTCGTTTCTGGAAACAAAGGAGAAGAACCTCAAAACTCCCATCCCCCTGATAACAACTTACTCGAGCCTAAGTATCCACATTAACAACAGAATCAAAAGGAACTTTGAAGACACTCAAAGGAACAATTCTGTGATGCAGGAATTTAGGATCATATCAGCATATAGGAAAAACAAAAACTTACAGGACATCTTAGTCAAAAGTAAACTAAAACCAAAACCGGGACAACCACACAAAAACAAACCGCAGTTCTTTAAAGAGAAAAAATCTGTAAAGAACAGGGGAACCAAACAGGTATTTCCCATCCTCCAGAAAATCAATCTGGACACAAGAAACTGCGTGTACATCATCACATGCAACAAATGCGGGAGCCAGTACATAGGAGAAACAGGGAATTCCATCCGAATCCGACTGGCACAACACAGATATAACATTAAGAACCAGAAAGAAATGCACACTAAATTAGTCCCACATTTTCTGGAACACGGCCTTCAATCACTAGAAGTGAGCGGACTCGAACACAACATTAATTGGACAGCTGCACAACGGCAGCAGACAGAGAGATACTGGATTCGTCAACTCGACACCAGATATCCCACTGGACTGAACATTAAATAAATTTGACATGCTTTCTCAGCCCGACCTGCCGAGTATCAGAGTGAGGTTGGAATCAGGGAATCCACAGATGGCCTATGCATTCCCTGTCTTTTTTAGAAGCACAAGTCAGTTAAAACTGACAGCTCTAGAAAGCAGGATCCGTTGTCCCGAACCTAACCAGCTCGTGCCTCTGGGGAAGCAGCCCTGCCATTGGCAGACTGTCCAGATCAAACCGATCAATGAGAAAGGAGGGGGCGGAGAAAGCGGGCGGAGCCCAAAATACACAGACACAAATAGAGCAGCAAAACACTGAGCAGCCACACTGCCTGATGAAGATCTAACCAGATCGAAACGTCGCGACCTACACACCGAGAAAAAGGACAAGCTTCCACCTCCAGCAAGAACCAGAAGGACGAACCCTCCCTCCACGGAAGAGAACTCTCTCCACAGAGGACCAACAAGGAGCAAAACTGACTTAGGTTGATACCTTACTCAGTTTACTCAGGAGACCTTCACAAAGGACCTCTCCACACGCTGCAGCAGCCCTCCAGCAGAAACAGCACTCCGGAGGACTCAGCCTACAGCACAAAAACACAAATCTAACACAGGTCGATACCTAACGGTGCCAACTAAAGCCTTGTTAAATTTGTTAGGTAAGTATGAGCCACAAAGGTAGACGCCAGCCCCGGGCTGACAACACACACTACCAGAGAGGCTACACCACAGCACACACACAGCACCACAGGAAAAGACAAATGACACAGTGTCAGAGCTCTTTTCAAATCACGGTGAGAATAATGTTTAATTTGATCCGTATGGTACACCACCTGCGCAATATTACTGTCAGCGTGGACCACAACAAAGAGTCCAGACCGGATCCTCCCAGCCTGCTACGCAAGATGAAGGAACTGATGGATCTCATCAAACCAGCTTGCCCGACAGGGAAAACCTTGCTCCTCCTGGAAGGCAATGCTAGAAACTGGGGCTACAATACTCGAGTAATCCTTGATGGACACTACACTGATGAGATCGACAGACTGTCCGCAGAGCTCTCCCAGGTGCTCACAGGAAACTGGAGAGAACCATGGGAAGTAGCTCAACGCTGGGCCTGGAACAACCTCGGCAAGAGACTGCACAGGAGCTCTCTGGAGCACACCAGGGCCATCATCATCAGCGTAAACAGCCCCAAAACAACACCTTCACAGCCACCGACCACCACTCAGAACCGGTACAGCGTGCTGACGGAGGAAACCGAGAGGGAGACAGAGACCGGCAACAGCTCTCAGAGTGCTAGCACAGGAGAGAATGAAAATCCTGCCCCCTGGACGATCCCTCCAAGGATCGCCCCTGCAGACACGCCGGCACTGTCACAGACAGAATTCCCTCAGATTCCAAAAACCCGACGCACGCCGAACAACAGGAGCCGTGAGAATAAAAAGAGGAGCAACGCAGAACCAGCCGCGACTCCCCCTCCGGCCTTCCAGCCGTCTGAGATTTCCCCGGCAGGCTCACCACTTGCACCTTCTTCCCTGCAGCTCTCTACCCACTCGGTCACTCCAACACCTAGACCGAGATCCCGCCTGCATGCCTCCCCCACTGCCTCTGCATCCTGTGCGCCTGCCTCCCTCATCTCCCCAGCATCTAACTTGGATGCTTCTCTCCTCCCTTCTCACTCTCCATTTTCTGCTTCCCTCCTCTCTACCCACACCTCTCACTCATCTGTGCCTAATCTTAACCTTTCACCCTGCATGCCTGACCTGAACCCTCCTGCCTTATCTATTAACCTTTCCCTCGACCCTAACTCTAACCCTAACCAAATTCCATCTTCTCTCTCTACCCCGGCTCCTGCTGCCTCGTCTCCTAATCCTTCCCCTGACTCTAACCCTAACCCACCTCCATCCTCTCCCTCGCTCCCGTCTCCTGCTGCCTTGTCCCCTAATCTTTCCCCGGACACTAACCCTAACTTGAATCAACTTTCACCCTCTCTCTCCATCCCGTTTCCTGACCTCTCCACTGCACCGGCTTCTCCAGCCTCCTCTCCCTCCTCCCCCACTCCTCCCAGGGCGCACATCTTCCCCGTAGTAACTGTACAACGGACACTAGTCTCTACCGAGACTCCCAAAACAACTTACAGACCAACACGCCACCCAAACACCAGTAGGAAAAACCTGGATTGGTCCCTGAAAACCCGGAAAAGTTGTCTCATCATCGGTGACTCGAATCTGGCTAACATCCCACCACACACGAACGAGGATGTCCAGATTGACAGCTATCCGGGCGCTAAATTCTCCCACGTGGAACCGCTGCTACAAGCACACAGGGACAACACCACGGTGAAGAAAGTAGTGCTCTCTTTCGGGATCAATAACAGGGAAAACAAACCAAAGGAAACAACAATAAAGCAGGTGCAGAAGGCTCGCAGAGCATCCAAACTTGCATTCCCGGACGCAGAAATCTACATCCCGGTGATCAACTACTCGGACACACTACCCCCGGAACAACAGAGGAACCTGGATACACTGAATAAGTACATCATGGAGAATACGAATCACATCCCAAAACTGCGGAAACAGGACTTTAAAACAGCAAGGGACAACGTCCACTGGACCACAGAAACAGCAGAAAAGATGCTGCAACACTGGATGACGCATTTAAACTAGACATCCCCACAAGCCTACAAACTGAGGAGGGGAGCAAGAACATAGTACTCCTGGCCAACAACTTTCAACCGACAGAGCCCCAAATAAAACTACTGGAAAAAGGACTTTCCTTCATCCCCACGCTAGATATCCACAAACAACAGAGGAATAACCTAAGACAGGACATAGGAATATACCACAGGAAACTAAAACTGGCAGCCTTTTTCCAAAACAAGAGAAAAAAGGACAGGATACCCTTCATGCCCACATCCAAATGGGAGCCTAGAGGGGGACAAATTGCCCAGGAAATCACCGACTTGATCACCCTAGACAGGGAAGCACTAGACGTACTGCCAGAACAACATAGAGATCACTGTAACCTAACGCAGGAGGAGGTAACAGCCCTCAGGAACCTAGCCAAAAACAGAAACATAGTCATTAAACCAGCAGACAAGGGAAGCGCTATAGTGATCATGGACAGAGAACAGTACATCTGGGAGGCTGAGAGACAGCTCAACAACCAGGAACACTACAGGAAACTACAGGAACCCACTTACCTAAAAACGGTGGAGGACATAAATAAAATCATAGATACGCTGTTGGACAAAAAATACATAAATACGAAACAGAGCAGCTACCTAAAGGGAAAAGAAGCACCCAGAGCCAGGATATTCTACCTACTACCCAAGATTCACAAAGCACCAGACACATGGCCTAAACCGTATGAGATTCCATCAGGAAGGCCGATTGTCTCTGACTGCAACAGTGAATCCTACAGGACGGCAGAATACATAGATTTCTTTCTAAATCCTCTGTCGAACCGCCATCCTAGCTACATAAAGGACACCTATGATTTTGTAGCCAAAATCAGAGGCATCACCGTCCCACAGTCTGCGTTTTTATTCAGTATAGATGTAGACAGCCTATACACCAACATAGAAACAACAGAGGGACTAAAAGCAGTTAGGAAATGGTTCAACAAATACCCGGACAAAGACAGACCGGATGCAGAAATCCTGGAACTCCTGTTCATCAACCTGACGAAAAACGACTTTGAATTCAACCAGGAATTTTACCTCCAAATCAAAGGGACAGCAATGGGCAAGAAATTCGCACCAGCCTATGCGGACATTTACATGGCTGACTGGGAAGAAACAGTCTTCGAGAAATGCACACACAAACCCACACACTACTTTAGATATTTAGATGACATCTGGGGCACATGGACACACGGCACAGACACATTTTTAGACTTCATGAACATCTTAAACACGCACCACACATCGATCAAAGTTAAACACACCACACATAACTCCTCAATTAATTTCTTAGACACCACCACATACAAAGGCCCTGATTTTAACCGCACTAACACATTAGACACAAAGGTTTATTTCAAAGATACTGACACACATTCATTACTACACAAAAACAGCTTCCACCCAAAACACACATTCAGAGGACTTGTTAAATCCCAACTCTTAAGATTCCACAGAATCTGCAGCCAGTCCACGGAATTTGAAAAGGCCACTCAGACTCTATATGGGTCGTTGAGGAAAAGAGGCTACGCCCGGAGCTTCCTGAGGAAAATCCGAAAGTCGTTTCTGGAAACAAAGGAGAAGAACCTCAAAACTCCCATCCCCCTGATAACAACTTACTCGAGCCTAAGTATCCACATTAACAACAGAATCAAAAGGAACTTTGAAGACACTCAAAGGAACAATTCTGTGATGCAGGAATTTAGGATCATATCAGCATATAGGAAAAACAAAAACTTACAGGACATCTTAGTCAAAAGTAAACTAAAACCAAAACCGGGACAACCACACAAAAACAAACCGCAGTTCTTTAAAGAGAAAAAATCTGTAAAGAACAGGGGAACCAAACAGGTATTTCCCATCCTCCAGAAAATCAATCTGGACACAAGAAACTGCGTGTACATCATCACATGCAACAAATGCGGGAGCCAGTACATAGGAGAAACAGGGAATTCCATCCGAATCCGACTGGCACAACACAGATATAACATTAAGAACCAGAAAGAAATGCACACTAAATTAGTCCCACATTTTCTGGAACACGGCCTTCAATCACTAGAAGTGAGCGGACTCGAACACAACATTAATTGGACAGCTGCACAACGGCAGCAGACAGAGAGATACTGGATTCGTCAACTCGACACCAGATATCCCACTGGACTGAACATTAAATAAATTTGACATGCTTTCTCAGCCCGACCTGCCGAGTATCAGAGTGAGGTTGGAATCAGGGAATCCACAGATGGCCTATGCATTCCCTGTCTTTTTTAGAAGCACAAGTCAGTTAAAACTGACAGCTCTAGAAAGCAGGATCCGTTGTCCCGAACCTAACCAGCTCGTGCCTCTGGGGAAGCAGCCCTGCCATTGGCAGACTGTCCAGATCAAACCGATCAATGAGAAAGGAGGGGGCGGAGAAAGCGGGCGGAGCCCAAAATACACAGACACAAATAGAGCAGCAAAACACTGAGCAGCCACACTGCCTGATGAAGATCTAACCAGATCGAAACGTCGCGACCTACACACCGAGAAAAAGGACAAGCTTCCACCTCCAGCAAGAACCAGAAGGACGAACCCTCCCTCCACGGAAGAGAACTCTCTCCACAGAGGACCAACAAGGAGCAAAACTGACTTAGGTTGATACCTTACTCAGTTTACTCAGGAGACCTTCACAAAGGACCTCTCCACACGCTGCAGCAGCCCTCCAGCAGAAACAGCACTCCGGAGGACTCAGCCTACAGCACAAAAACACAAATCTAACACAGGTCGATACCTAACGGTGCCAACTAAAGCCTTGTTAAATTTGTTAGGTAAGTATGAGCCACAAAGGTAGACGCCAGCCCCGGGCTGACAACACACACTACCAGAGAGGCTACACCACAGCACACACACAGCACCACAGGAAAAGACAAATGACACAGTGTCAGAGCTCTTTTCAAATCACGGTGAGAATAATGTTTAATTTGATCCGTATGGTACACCACCTGCGCAATATTACTGTCAGCGTGGACCACAACAAAGAGTCCAGACCGGATCCTCCCAGCCTGCTACGCAAGATGAAGGAACTGATGGATCTCATCAAACCAGCTTGCCCGACAGGGAAAACCTTGCTCCTCCTGGAAGGCAATGCTAGAAACTGGGGCTACAATACTCGAGTAATCCTTGATGGACACTACACTGATGAGATCGACAGACTGTCCGCAGAGCTCTCCCAGGTGCTCACAGGAAACTGGAGAGAACCATGGGAAGTAGCTCAACGCTGGGCCTGGAACAACCTCGGCAAGAGACTGCACAGGAGCTCTCTGGAGCACACCAGGGCCATCATCATCAGCGTAAACAGCCCCAAAACAACACCTTCACAGCCACCGACCACCACTCAGAACCGGTACAGCGTGCTGACGGAGGAAACCGAGAGGGAGACAGAGACCGGCAACAGCTCTCAGAGTGCTAGCACAGGAGAGAATGAAAATCCTGCCCCCTGGACGATCCCTCCAAGGATCGCCCCTGCAGACACGCCGGCACTGTCACAGACAGAATTCCCTCAGATTCCAAAAACCCGACGCACGCCGAACAACAGGAGCCGTGAGAATAAAAAGAGGAGCAACGCAGAACCAGCCGCGACTCCCCCTCCGGCCTTCCAGCCGTCTGAGATTTCCCCGGCAGGCTCACCACTTGCACCTTCTTCCCTGCAGCTCTCTACCCACTCGGTCACTCCAACACCTAGACCGAGATCCCGCCTGCATGCCTCCCCCACTGCCTCTGCATCCTGTGCGCCTGCCTCCCTCATCTCCCCAGCATCTAACTTGGATGCTTCTCTCCTCCCTTCTCACTCTCCATTTTCTGCTTCCCTCCTCTCTACCCACACCTCTCACTCATCTGTGCCTAATCTTAACCTTTCACCCTGCATGCCTGACCTGAACCCTCCTGCCTTATCTATTAACCTTTCCCTCGACCCTAACTCTAACCCTAACCAAATTCCATCTTCTCTCTCTACCCCGGCTCCTGCTGCCTCGTCTCCTAATCCTTCCCCTGACTCTAACCCTAACCCACCTCCATCCTCTCCCTCGCTCCCGTCTCCTGCTGCCTTGTCCCCTAATCTTTCCCCGGACACTAACCCTAACTTGAATCAACTTTCACCCTCTCTCTCCATCCCGTTTCCTGACCTCTCCACTGCACCGGCTTCTCCAGCCTCCTCTCCCTCCTCCCCCACTCCTCCCAGGGCGCACATCTTCCCCGTAGTAACTGTACAACGGACACTAGTCTCTACCGAGACTCCCAAAACAACTTACAGACCAACACGCCACCCAAACACCAGTAGGAAAAACCTGGATTGGTCCCTGAAAACCCGGAAAAGTTGTCTCATCATCGGTGACTCGAATCTGGCTAACATCCCACCACACACGAACGAGGATGTCCAGATTGACAGCTATCCGGGCGCTAAATTCTCCCACGTGGAACCGCTGCTACAAGCACACAGGGACAACACCACGGTGAAGAAAGTAGTGCTCTCTTTCGGGATCAATAACAGGGAAAACAAACCAAAGGAAACAACAATAAAGCAGGTGCAGAAGGCTCGCAGAGCATCCAAACTTGCATTCCCGGACGCAGAAATCTACATCCCGGTGATCAACTACTCGGACACACTACCCCCGGAACAACAGAGGAACCTGGATACACTGAATAAGTACATCATGGAGAATACGAATCACATCCCAAAACTGCGGAAACAGGACTTTAAAACAGCAAGGGACAACGTCCACTGGACCACAGAAACAGCGGAAAAGATGCTGCAACACTGGATGACGCATTTAAACTAGACATCCCCACAAGCCTACAAACTGAGGAGGGGAGCAAGAACATAGTACTCCTGGCCAACAACTTTCAACCGACAGAGCCCCAAATAAAACTACTGGAAAAAGGACTTTCCTTCATCCCCACGCTAGATATCCACAAACAACAGAGGAATAACCTAAGACAGGACATAGGAATATACCACAGGAAACTAAAACTGGCAGCCTTTTTCCAAAACAAGAGAAAAAAGGACAGGATACCCTTCATGCCCACATCCAAATGGGAGCCTAGAGGGGGACAAATTGCCCAGGAAATCACCGACTTGATCACCCTAGACAGGGAAGCACTAGACGTACTGCCAGAACAACATAGAGATCACTGTAACCTAACGCAGGAGGAGGTAACAGCCCTCAGGAACCTAGCCAAAAACAGAAACATAGTCATTAAACCAGCAGACAAGGGAAGCGCTATAGTGATCATGGACAGAGAACAGTACATCTGGGAGGCTGAGAGACAGCTCAACAACCAGGAACACTACAGGAAACTACAGGAACCCACTTACCTAAAAACAGTGGAGGACATAAATAAAATCATAGATACGCTGTTGGACAAAAAATACATAAATACGAAACAGAGCAGCTACCTAAAGGGAAAAGAAGCACCCAGAGCCAGGATATTCTACCTACTACCCAAGATTCACAAAGCACCAGACACATGGCCTAAACCGTATGAGATTCCATCAGGAAGGCCGATTGTCTCTGACTGCAACAGTGAATCCTACAGGACGGCAGAATACATAGATTTCTTTCTAAATCCTCTGTCGAACCGCCATCCTAGCTACATAAAGGACACCTATGATTTTGTAGCCAAAATCAGAGGCATCACCGTCCCACAGTCTGCGTTTTTATTCAGTATAGATGTAGACAGCCTATACACTAACATAGAAACAACAGAGGGACTAAAAGCAGTTAGGAAATGGTTCAACAAATACCCGGATAAAGACAGACCGGATGCAGAAATCCTGGAACTCCTGTTCATCAACCTGACGAAAAACGACTTTGAATTCAACCAGGAATTTTACCTCCAAATCAAAGGGACAGCAATGGGCAAGAAATTCGCACCAGCCTATGCGGACATTTACATGGCTGATTGGGAAGAAACAGTCTTCGAGAAATGCACACACAAACCCACACACTACTTTAGATATTTAGATGACATCTGGGGCACATGGACACACGGCACAGACACATTTTTAGACTTCATGAACATCTTAAACACGCACCACACATCGATCAAAGTTAAACACACCACACATAACTCCTCAATTAATTTCTTAGACACCACCACATACAAAGGCCCTGATTTTAACCGCACTAACACATTAGACACAAAGGTTTATTTCAAAGATACTGACACACATTCATTACTACACAAAAACAGCTTCCACCCAAAACACACATTCAGAGGACTTGTTAAATCCCAACTCTTAAGATTCCACAGAATCTGCAGCCAGTCCACGGAATTTGAAAAGGCCACTCAGACTCTATATGGGTCGTTGAGGAAAAGAGGCTACGCCCGGAGCTTCCTGAGGAAAATCCGAAAGTCGTTTCTGGAAACAAAGGAGAAGAACCTCAAAACTCCCATCCCCCTGATAACAACTTACTCGAGCCTAAGTATCCACATTAACAACAGAATCAAAAGGAACTTTGAAGACACTCAAAGGAACAATTCTGTGATGCAGGAATTTAGGATCATATCAGCATATAGGAAAAACAAAAACTTACAGGACATCTTAGTCAAAAGTAAACTAAAACCAAAACCGGGACAACCACACAAAAACAAACCGCAGTTCTTTAAAGAGAAAAAATCTGTAAAGAACAGGGGAACCAAACAGGTATTTCCCATCCTCCAGAAAATCAATCTGGACACAAGAAACTGCGTGTACATCATCACATGCAACAAATGCGGGAGCCAGTACATAGGGGAAACAGGGAATTCCATCCGAATCCGACTGGCACAACACAGATATAACATTAAGAACCAGAAAGAAATGCACACTAAATTAGTCCCACATTTTCTGGAACACGGCCTTCAATCACTAGAAGTGAGCGGACTCGAACACAACATTAATTGGACAGCTGCACAACGGCAGCAGACAGAGAGATACTGGATTCGTCAACTCGACACCAGATATCCCACTGGACTGAACATTAAATAAATTTGACATGCTTTCTCAGCCCGACCTGCCGAGTATCAGAGTGAGGTTTGAATCAGGGAATCCACAGATGGCCTATGCATTCCCTGTCTTTTTTAGAAGCACAAGTCAGTTAAAACTGACAGCTCTAGAAAGCAGGATCCGTTGTCCCGAACCTAACCCTAACCCTAACCCTAACCCTAACCCAACCCTAACCCTAACCCTAACCCTAACCCTACCCTAACCCTAACCCTAACCCTAACCCAACCCTAACCCTAACCCTAACCCTAACCCTAACCTTTCACCCTGCATGCCTGACCTGAACCCTCCTGCCTTATCTATTAACCTTTCCCTCGACCCTAACTCTAACCCTAACCAAATTCCATCTTCTCTCTCTACCCCGGCTCCTGCTGCCTCGTCTCCTAATCCTTCCCCTGACTCTAACCCTAACCCACCTCCATCCTCTCCCTCGCTCCCGTCTCCTGCTGCCTTGTCCCCTAATCTTTCCCCGGACACTAACCCTAACTTGAATCAACTTTCACCCTCTCTCTCCATCCCGTTTCCTGACCTCTCCACTGCACCGGCTTCTCCAGCCTCCTCTCCCTCCTCCCCCACTCCTCCCAGGGCGCACATCTTCCCCGTAGTAACTGTACAACGGACACTAGTCTCTACCGAGACTCCCAAAACAACTTACAGACCAACACGCCACCCAAACACCAGTAGGAAAAACCTGGATTGGTCCCTGAAAACCCGGAAAAGTTGTCTCATCATCGGTGACTCGAATCTGGCTAACATCCCACCACACACGAACGAGGATGTCCAGATTGACAGCTATCCGGGCGCTAAATTCTCCCACGTGGAACCGCTGCTACAAGCACACAGGGACAACACCACGGTGAAGAAAGTAGTGCTCTCTTTCGGGATCAATAACAGGGAAAACAAACCAAAGGAAACAACAATAAAGCAGGTGCAGAAGGCTCGCAGAGCATCCAAACTTGCATTCCCGGACGCAGAAATCTACATCCCGGTGATCAACTACTCGGACACACTACCCCCGGAACAACAGAGGAACCTGGATACACTGAATAAGTACATCATGGAGAATACGAATCACATCCCAAAACTGCGGAAACAGGACTTTAAAACAGCAAGGGACAACGTCCACTGGACCACAGAAACAGCAGAAAAGATGCTGCAACACTGGATGACGCATTTAAACTAGACATCCCCACAAGCCTACAAACTGAGGAGGGGAGCAAGAACATAGTACTCCTGGCCAACAACTTTCAACCGACAGAGCCCCAAATAAAACTACTGGAAAAAGGACTTTCCTTCATCCCCACGCTAGATATCCACAAACAACAGAGGAATAACCTAAGACAGGACATAGGAATATACCACAGGAAACTAAAACTGGCAGCCTTTTTCCAAAACAAGAGAAAAAAGGACAGGATACCCTTCATGCCCACATCCAAATGGGAGCCTAGAGGGGGACAAATTGCCCAGGAAATCACCGACTTGATCACCCTAGACAGGGAAGCACTAGACGTACTGCCAGAACAACATAGAGATCACTGTAACCTAACGCAGGAGGAGGTAACAGCCCTCAGGAACCTAGCCAAAAACAGAAACATAGTCATTAAACCAGCAGACAAGGGAAGCGCTATAGTGATCATGGACAGAGAACAGTACATCTGGGAGGCTGAGAGACAGCTCAACAACCAGGAACACTACAGGAAACTACAGGAACCCACTTACCTAAAAACGGTGGAGGACATAAATAAAATCATAGATACGCTGTTGGACAAAAAATACATAAATACGAAACAGAGCAGCTACCTAAAGGGAAAAGAAGCACCCAGAGCCAGGATATTCTACCTACTACCCAAGATTCACAAAGCACCAGACACATGGCCTAAACCGTATGAGATTCCATCAGGAAGGCCGATTGTCTCTGACTGCAACAGTGAATCCTACAGGACGGCAGAATACATAGATTTCTTTCTAAATCCTCTGTCGAACCGCCATCCTAGCTACATAAAGGACACCTATGATTTTGTAGCCAAAATCAGAGGCATCACCGTCCCACAGTCTGCGTTTTTATTCAGTATAGATGTAGACAGCCTATACACCAACATAGAAACAACAGAGGGACTAAAAGCAGTTAGGAAATGGTTCAACAAATACCCGGACAAAGACAGACCGGATGCAGAAATCCTGGAACTCCTGTTCATCAACCTGACGAAAAACGACTTTGAATTCAACCAGGAATTTTACCTCCAAATCAAAGGGACAGCAATGGGCAAGAAATTCGCACCAGCCTATGCGGACATTTACATGGCTGACTGGGAAGAAACAGTCTTCGAGAAATGCACACACAAACCCACACACTACTTTAGATATTTAGATGACATCTGGGGCACATGGACACACGGCACAGACACATTTTTAGACTTCATGAACATCTTAAACACGCACCACACATCGATCAAAGTTAAACACACCACACATAACTCCTCAATTAATTTCTTAGACACCACCACATACAAAGGCCCTGATTTTAACCGCACTAACACATTAGACACAAAGGTTTATTTCAAAGATACTGACACACATTCATTACTACACAAAAACAGCTTCCACCCAAAACACACATTCAGAGGACTTGTTAAATCCCAACTCTTAAGATTCCACAGAATCTGCAGCCAGTCCACGGAATTTGAAAAGGCCACTCAGACTCTATATGGGTCGTTGAGGAAAAGAGGCTACGCCCGGAGCTTCCTGAGGAAAATCCGAAAGTCGTTTCTGGAAACAAAGGAGAAGAACCTCAAAACTCCCATCCCCCTGATAACAACTTACTCGAGCCTAAGTATCCACATTAACAACAGAATCAAAAGGAACTTTGAAGACACTCAAAGGAACAATTCTGTGATGCAGGAATTTAGGATCATATCAGCATATAGGAAAAACAAAAACTTACAGGACATCTTAGTCAAAAGTAAACTAAAACCAAAACCGGGACAACCACACAAAAACAAACCGCAGTTCTTTAAAGAGAAAAAATCTGTAAAGAACAGGGGAACCAAACAGGTATTTCCCATCCTCCAGAAAATCAATCTGGACACAAGAAACTGCGTGTACATCATCACATGCAACAAATGCGGGAGCCAGTACATAGGAGAAACAGGGAATTCCATCCGAATCCGACTGGCACAACACAGATATAACATTAAGAACCAGAAAGAAATGCACACTAAATTAGTCCCACATTTTCTGGAACACGGCCTTCAATCACTAGAAGTGAGCGGACTCGAACACAACATTAATTGGACAGCTGCACAACGGCAGCAGACAGAGAGATACTGGATTCGTCAACTCGACACCAGATATCCCACTGGACTGAACATTAAATAAATTTGACATGCTTTCTCAGCCCGACCTGCCGAGTATCAGAGTGAGGTTGGAATCAGGGAATCCACAGATGGCCTATGCATTCCCTGTCTTTTTTAGAAGCACAAGTCAGTTAAAACTGACAGCTCTAGAAAGCAGGATCCGTTGTCCCGAACCTAACCAGCTCGTGCCTCTGGGGAAGCAGCCCTGCCATTGGCAGACTGTCCAGATCAAACCGATCAATGAGAAAGGAGGGGGCGGAGAAAGCGGGCGGAGCCCAAAATACACAGACACAAATAGAGCAGCAAAACACTGAGCAGCCACACTGCCTGATGAAGATCTAACCAGATCGAAACGTCGCGACCTACACACCGAGAAAAAGGACAAGCTTCCACCTCCAGCAAGAACCAGAAGGACGAACCCTCCCTCCACGGAAGAGAACTCTCTCCACAGAGGACCAACAAGGAGCAAAACTGACTTAGGTTGATACCTTACTCAGTTTACTCAGGAGACCTTCACAAAGGACCTCTCCACACGCTGCAGCAGCCCTCCAGCAGAAACAGCACTCCGGAGGACTCAGCCTACAGCACAAAAACACAAATCTAACACAGGTCGATACCTAACGGTGCCAACTAAAGCCTTGTTAAATTTGTTAGGTAAGTATGAGCCACAAAGGTAGACGCCAGCCCCGGGCTGACAACACACACTACCAGAGAGGCTACACCACAGCACACACACAGCACCACAGGAAAAGACAAATGACACAGTGTCAGAGCTCTTTTCAAATCACGGTGAGAATAATGTTTAATTTGATCCGTATGGTACACCACCTGCGCAATATTACTGTCAGCGTGGACCACAACAAAGAGTCCAGACCGGATCCTCCCAGCCTGCTACGCAAGATGAAGGAACTGATGGATCTCATCAAACCAGCTTGCCCGACAGGGAAAACCTTGCTCCTCCTGGAAGGCAATGCTAGAAACTGGGGCTACAATACTCGAGTAATCCTTGATGGACACTACACTGATGAGATCGACAGACTGTCCGCAGAGCTCTCCCAGGTGCTCACAGGAAACTGGAGAGAACCATGGGAAGTAGCTCAACGCTGGGCCTGGAACAACCTCGGCAAGAGACTGCACAGGAGCTCTCTGGAGCACACCAGGGCCATCATCATCAGCGTAAACAGCCCCAAAACAACACCTTCACAGCCACCGACCACCACTCAGAACCGGTACAGCGTGCTGACGGAGGAAACCGAGAGGGAGACAGAGACCGGCAACAGCTCTCAGAGTGCTAGCACAGGAGAGAATGAAAATCCTGCCCCCTGGACGATCCCTCCAAGGATCGCCCCTGCAGACACGCCGGCACTGTCACAGACAGAATTCCCTCAGATTCCAAAAACCCGACGCACGCCGAACAACAGGAGCCGTGAGAATAAAAAGAGGAGCAACGCAGAACCAGCCGCGACTCCCCCTCCGGCCTTCCAGCCGTCTGAGATTTCCCCGGCAGGCTCACCACTTGCACCTTCTTCCCTGCAGCTCTCTACCCACTCGGTCACTCCAACACCTAGACCGAGATCCCGCCTGCATGCCTCCCCCACTGCCTCTGCATCCTGTGCGCCTGCCTCCCTCATCTCCCCAGCATCTAACTTGGATGCTTCTCTCCTCCCTTCTCACTCTCCATTTTCTGCTTCCCTCCTCTCTACCCACACCTCTCACTCATCTGTGCCTAATCTTAACCTTTCACCCTGCATGCCTGACCTGAACCCTCCTGCCTTATCTATTAACCTTTCCCTCGACCCTAACTCTAACCCTAACCAAATTCCATCTTCTCTCTCTACCCCGGCTCCTGCTGCCTCGTCTCCTAATCCTTCCCCTGACTCTAACCCTAACCCACCTCCATCCTCTCCCTCGCTCCCGTCTCCTGCTGCCTTGTCCCCTAATCTTTCCCCGGACACTAACCCTAACTTGAATCAACTTTCACCCTCTCTCTCCATCCCGTTTCCTGACCTCTCCACTGCACCGGCTTCTCCAGCCTCCTCTCCCTCCTCCCCCACTCCTCCCAGGGCGCACATCTTCCCCGTAGTAACTGTACAACGGACACTAGTCTCTACCGAGACTCCCAAAACAACTTACAGACCAACACGCCACCCAAACACCAGTAGGAAAAACCTGGATTGGTCCCTGAAAACCCGGAAAAGTTGTCTCATCATCGGTGACTCGAATCTGGCTAACATCCCACCACACACGAACGAGGATGTCCAGATTGACAGCTATCCGGGCGCTAAATTCTCCCACGTGGAACCGCTGCTACAAGCACACAGGGACAACACCACGGTGAAGAAAGTAGTGCTCTCTTTCGGGATCAATAACAGGGAAAACAAACCAAAGGAAACAACAATAAAGCAGGTGCAGAAGGCTCGCAGAGCATCCAAACTTGCATTCCCGGACGCAGAAATCTACATCCCGGTGATCAACTACTCGGACACACTACCCCCGGAACAACAGAGGAACCTGGATACACTGAATAAGTACATCATGGAGAATACGAATCACATCCCAAAACTGCGGAAACAGGACTTTAAAACAGCAAGGGACAACGTCCACTGGACCACAGAAACAGCAGAAAAGATGCTGCAACACTGGATGACGCATTTAAACTAGACATCCCCACAAGCCTACAAACTGAGGAGGGGAGCAAGAACATAGTACTCCTGGCCAACAACTTTCAACCGACAGAGCCCCAAATAAAACTACTGGAAAAAGGACTTTCCTTCATCCCCACGCTAGATATCCACAAACAACAGAGGAATAACCTAAGACAGGACATAGGAATATACCACAGGAAACTAAAACTGGCAGCCTTTTTCCAAAACAAGAGAAAAAAGGACAGGATACCCTTCATGCCCACATCCAAATGGGAGCCTAGAGGGGGACAAATTGCCCAGGAAATCACCGACTTGATCACCCTAGACAGGGAAGCACTAGACGTACTGCCAGAACAACATAGAGATCACTGTAACCTAACGCAGGAGGAGGTAACAGCCCTCAGGAACCTAGCCAAAAACAGAAACATAGTCATTAAACCAGCAGACAAGGGAAGCGCTATAGTGATCATGGACAGAGAACAGTACATCTGGGAGGCTGAGAGACAGCTCAACAACCAGGAACACTACAGGAAACTACAGGAACCCACTTACCTAAAAACGGTGGAGGACATAAATAAAATCATAGATACGCTGTTGGACAAAAAATACATAAATACGAAACAGAGCAGCTACCTAAAGGGAAAAGAAGCACCCAGAGCCAGGATATTCTACCTACTACCCAAGATTCACAAAGCACCAGACACATGGCCTAAACCGTATGAGATTCCATCAGGAAGGCCGATTGTCTCTGACTGCAACAGTGAATCCTACAGGACGGCAGAATACATAGATTTCTTTCTAAATCCTCTGTCGAACCGCCATCCTAGCTACATAAAGGACACCTATGATTTTGTAGCCAAAATCAGAGGCATCACCGTCCCACAGTCTGCGTTTTTATTCAGTATAGATGTAGACAGCCTATACACCAACATAGAAACAACAGAGGGACTAAAAGCAGTTAGGAAATGGTTCAACAAATACCCGGACAAAGACAGACCGGATGCAGAAATCCTGGAACTCCTGTTCATCAACCTGACGAAAAACGACTTTGAATTCAACCAGGAATTTTACCTCCAAATCAAAGGGACAGCAATGGGCAAGAAATTCGCACCAGCCTATGCGGACATTTACATGGCTGACTGGGAAGAAACAGTCTTCGAGAAATGCACACACAAACCCACACACTACTTTAGATATTTAGATGACATCTGGGGCACATGGACACACGGCACAGACACATTTTTAGACTTCATGAACATCTTAAACACGCACCACACATCGATCAAAGTTAAACACACCACACATAACTCCTCAATTAATTTCTTAGACACCACCACATACAAAGGCCCTGATTTTAACCGCACTAACACATTAGACACAAAGGTTTATTTCAAAGATACTGACACACATTCATTACTACACAAAAACAGCTTCCACCCAAAACACACATTCAGAGGACTTGTTAAATCCCAACTCTTAAGATTCCACAGAATCTGCAGCCAGTCCACGGAATTTGAAAAGGCCACTCAGACTCTATATGGGTCGTTGAGGAAAAGAGGCTACGCCCGGAGCTTCCTGAGGAAAATCCGAAAGTCGTTTCTGGAAACAAAGGAGAAGAACCTCAAAACTCCCATCCCCCTGATAACAACTTACTCGAGCCTAAGTATCCACATTAACAACAGAATCAAAAGGAACTTTGAAGACACTCAAAGGAACAATTCTGTGATGCAGGAATTTAGGATCATATCAGCATATAGGAAAAACAAAAACTTACAGGACATCTTAGTCAAAAGTAAACTAAAACCAAAACCGGGACAACCACACAAAAACAAACCGCAGTTCTTTAAAGAGAAAAAATCTGTAAAGAACAGGGGAACCAAACAGGTATTTCCCATCCTCCAGAAAATCAATCTGGACACAAGAAACTGCGTGTACATCATCACATGCAACAAATGCGGGAGCCAGTACATAGGAGAAACAGGGAATTCCATCCGAATCCGACTGGCACAACACAGATATAACATTAAGAACCAGAAAGAAATGCACACTAAATTAGTCCCACATTTTCTGGAACACGGCCTTCAATCACTAGAAGTGAGCGGACTCGAACACAACATTAATTGGACAGCTGCACAACGGCAGCAGACAGAGAGATACTGGATTCGTCAACTCGACACCAGATATCCCACTGGACTGAACATTAAATAAATTTGACATGCTTTCTCAGCCCGACCTGCCGAGTATCAGAGTGAGGTTGGAATCAGGGAATCCACAGATGGCCTATGCATTCCCTGTCTTTTTTAGAAGCACAAGTCAGTTAAAACTGACAGCTCTAGAAAGCAGGATCCGTTGTCCCGAACCTAACCAGCTCGTGCCTCTGGGGAAGCAGCCCTGCCATTGGCAGACTGTCCAGATCAAACCGATCAATGAGAAAGGAGGGGGCGGAGAAAGCGGGCGGAGCCCAAAATACACAGACACAAATAGAGCAGCAAAACACTGAGCAGCCACACTGCCTGATGAAGATCTAACCAGATCGAAACGTCGCGACCTACACACCGAGAAAAAGGACAAGCTTCCACCTCCAGCAAGAACCAGAAGGACGAACCCTCCCTCCACGGAAGAGAACTCTCTCCACAGAGGACCAACAAGGAGCAAAACTGACTTAGGTTGATACCTTACTCAGTTTACTCAGGAGACCTTCACAAAGGACCTCTCCACACGCTGCAGCAGCCCTCCAGCAGAAACAGCACTCCGGAGGACTCAGCCTACAGCACAAAAACACAAATCTAACACAGGTCGATACCTAACGGTGCCAACTAAAGCCTTGTTAAATTTGTTAGGTAAGTATGAGCCACAAAGGTAGACGCCAGCCCCGGGCTGACAACACACACTACCAGAGAGGCTACACCACAGCACACACACAGCACCACAGGAAAAGACAAATGACACAGTGTCAGAGCTCTTTTCAAATCACGGTGAGAATAATGTTTAATTTGATCCGTATGGTACACCACCTGCGCAATATTACTGTCAGCGTGGACCACAACAAAGAGTCCAGACCGGATCCTCCCAGCCTGCTACGCAAGATGAAGGAACTGATGGATCTCATCAAACCAGCTTGCCCGACAGGGAAAACCTTGCTCCTCCTGGAAGGCAATGCTAGAAACTGGGGCTACAATACTCGAGTAATCCTTGATGGACACTACACTGATGAGATCGACAGACTGTCCGCAGAGCTCTCCCAGGTGCTCACAGGAAACTGGAGAGAACCATGGGAAGTAGCTCAACGCTGGGCCTGGAACAACCTCGGCAAGAGACTGCACAGGAGCTCTCTGGAGCACACCAGGGCCATCATCATCAGCGTAAACAGCCCCAAAACAACACCTTCACAGCCACCGACCACCACTCAGAACCGGTACAGCGTGCTGACGGAGGAAACCGAGAGGGAGACAGAGACCGGCAACAGCTCTCAGAGTGCTAGCACAGGAGAGAATGAAAATCCTGCCCCCTGGACGATCCCTCCAAGGATCGCCCCTGCAGACACGCCGGCACTGTCACAGACAGAATTCCCTCAGATTCCAAAAACCCGACGCACGCCGAACAACAGGAGCCGTGAGAATAAAAAGAGGAGCAACGCAGAACCAGCCGCGACTCCCCCTCCGGCCTTCCAGCCGTCTGAGATTTCCCCGGCAGGCTCACCACTTGCACCTTCTTCCCTGCAGCTCTCTACCCACTCGGTCACTCCAACACCTAGACCGAGATCCCGCCTGCATGCCTCCCCCACTGCCTCTGCATCCTGTGCGCCTGCCTCCCTCATCTCCCCAGCATCTAACTTGGATGCTTCTCTCCTCCCTTCTCACTCTCCATTTTCTGCTTCCCTCCTCTCTACCCACACCTCTCACTCATCTGTGCCTAATCTTAACCTTTCACCCTGCATGCCTGACCTGAACCCTCCTGCCTTATCTATTAACCTTTCCCTCGACCCTAACTCTAACCCTAACCAAATTCCATCTTCTCTCTCTACCCCGGCTCCTGCTGCCTCGTCTCCTAATCCTTCCCCTGACTCTAACCCTAACCCACCTCCATCCTCTCCCTCGCTCCCGTCTCCTGCTGCCTTGTCCCCTAATCTTTCCCCGGACACTAACCCTAACTTGAATCAACTTTCACCCTCTCTCTCCATCCCGTTTCCTGACCTCTCCACTGCACCGGCTTCTCCAGCCTCCTCTCCCTCCTCCCCCACTCCTCCCAGGGCGCACATCTTCCCCGTAGTAACTGTACAACGGACACTAGTCTCTACCGAGACTCCCAAAACAACTTACAGACCAACACGCCACCCAAACACCAGTAGGAAAAACCTGGATTGGTCCCTGAAAACCCGGAAAAGTTGTCTCATCATCGGTGACTCGAATCTGGCTAACATCCCACCACACACGAACGAGGATGTCCAGATTGACAGCTATCCGGGCGCTAAATTCTCCCACGTGGAACCGCTGCTACAAGCACACAGGGACAACACCACGGTGAAGAAAGTAGTGCTCTCTTTCGGGATCAATAACAGGGAAAACAAACCAAAGGAAACAACAATAAAGCAGGTGCAGAAGGCTCGCAGAGCATCCAAACTTGCATTCCCGGACGCAGAAATCTACATCCCGGTGATCAACTACTCGGACACACTACCCCCGGAACAACAGAGGAACCTGGATACACTGAATAAGTACATCATGGAGAATACGAATCACATCCCAAAACTGCGGAAACAGGACTTTAAAACAGCAAGGGACAACGTCCACTGGACCACAGAAACAGCAGAAAAGATGCTGCAACACTGGATGACGCATTTAAACTAGACATCCCCACAAGCCTACAAACTGAGGAGGGGAGCAAGAACATAGTACTCCTGGCCAACAACTTTCAACCGACAGAGCCCCAAATAAAACTACTGGAAAAAGGACTTTCCTTCATCCCCACGCTAGATATCCACAAACAACAGAGGAATAACCTAAGACAGGACATAGGAATATACCACAGGAAACTAAAACTGGCAGCCTTTTTCCAAAACAAGAGAAAAAAGGACAGGATACCCTTCATGCCCACATCCAAATGGGAGCCTAGAGGGGGACAAATTGCCCAGGAAATCACCGACTTGATCACCCTAGACAGGGAAGCACTAGACGTACTGCCAGAACAACATAGAGATCACTGTAACCTAACGCAGGAGGAGGTAACAGCCCTCAGGAACCTAGCCAAAAACAGAAACATAGTCATTAAACCAGCAGACAAGGGAAGCGCTATAGTGATCATGGACAGAGAACAGTACATCTGGGAGGCTGAGAGACAGCTCAACAACCAGGAACACTACAGGAAACTACAGGAACCCACTTACCTAAAAACGGTGGAGGACATAAATAAAATCATAGATACGCTGTTGGACAAAAAATACATAAATACGAAACAGAGCAGCTACCTAAAGGGAAAAGAAGCACCCAGAGCCAGGATATTCTACCTACTACCCAAGATTCACAAAGCACCAGACACATGGCCTAAACCGTATGAGATTCCATCAGGAAGGCCGATTGTCTCTGACTGCAACAGTGAATCCTACAGGACGGCAGAATACATAGATTTCTTTCTAAATCCTCTGTCGAACCGCCATCCTAGCTACATAAAGGACACCTATGATTTTGTAGCCAAAATCAGAGGCATCACCGTCCCACAGTCTGCGTTTTTATTCAGTATAGATGTAGACAGCCTATACACCAACATAGAAACAACAGAGGGACTAAAAGCAGTTAGGAAATGGTTCAACAAATACCCGGACAAAGACAGACCGGATGCAGAAATCCTGGAACTCCTGTTCATCAACCTGACGAAAAACGACTTTGAATTCAACCAGGAATTTTACCTCCAAATCAAAGGGACAGCAATGGGCAAGAAATTCGCACCAGCCTATGCGGACATTTACATGGCTGACTGGGAAGAAACAGTCTTCGAGAAATGCACACACAAACCCACACACTACTTTAGATATTTAGATGACATCTGGGGCACATGGACACACGGCACAGACACATTTTTAGACTTCATGAACATCTTAAACACGCACCACACATCGATCAAAGTTAAACACACCACACATAACTCCTCAATTAATTTCTTAGACACCACCACATACAAAGGCCCTGATTTTAACCGCACTAACACATTAGACACAAAGGTTTATTTCAAAGATACTGACACACATTCATTACTACACAAAAACAGCTTCCACCCAAAACACACATTCAGAGGACTTGTTAAATCCCAACTCTTAAGATTCCACAGAATCTGCAGCCAGTCCACGGAATTTGAAAAGGCCACTCAGACTCTATATGGGTCGTTGAGGAAAAGAGGCTACGCCCGGAGCTTCCTGAGGAAAATCCGAAAGTCGTTTCTGGAAACAAAGGAGAAGAACCTCAAAACTCCCATCCCCCTGATAACAACTTACTCGAGCCTAAGTATCCACATTAACAACAGAATCAAAAGGAACTTTGAAGACACTCAAAGGAACAATTCTGTGATGCAGGAATTTAGGATCATATCAGCATATAGGAAAAACAAAAACTTACAGGACATCTTAGTCAAAAGTAAACTAAAACCAAAACCGGGACAACCACACAAAAACAAACCGCAGTTCTTTAAAGAGAAAAAATCTGTAAAGAACAGGGGAACCAAACAGGTATTTCCCATCCTCCAGAAAATCAATCTGGACACAAGAAACTGCGTGTACATCATCACATGCAACAAATGCGGGAGCCAGTACATAGGAGAAACAGGGAATTCCATCCGAATCCGACTGGCACAACACAGATATAACATTAAGAACCAGAAAGAAATGCACACTAAATTAGTCCCACATTTTCTGGAACACGGCCTTCAATCACTAGAAGTGAGCGGACTCGAACACAACATTAATTGGACAGCTGCACAACGGCAGCAGACAGAGAGATACTGGATTCGTCAACTCGACACCAGATATCCCACTGGACTGAACATTAAATAAATTTGACATGCTTTCTCAGCCCGACCTGCCGAGTATCAGAGTGAGGTTGGAATCAGGGAATCCACAGATGGCCTATGCATTCCCTGTCTTTTTTAGAAGCACAAGTCAGTTAAAACTGACAGCTCTAGAAAGCAGGATCCGTTGTCCCGAACCTAACCAGCTCGTGCCTCTGGGGAAGCAGCCCTGCCATTGGCAGACTGTCCAGATCAAACCGATCAATGAGAAAGGAGGGGGCGGAGAAAGCGGGCGGAGCCCAAAATACACAGACACAAATAGAGCAGCAAAACACTGAGCAGCCACACTGCCTGATGAAGATCTAACCAGATCGAAACGTCGCGACCTACACACCGAGAAAAAGGACAAGCTTCCACCTCCAGCAAGAACCAGAAGGACGAACCCTCCCTCCACGGAAGAGAACTCTCTCCACAGAGGACCAACAAGGAGCAAAACTGACTTAGGTTGATACCTTACTCAGTTTACTCAGGAGACCTTCACAAAGGACCTCTCCACACGCTGCAGCAGCCCTCCAGCAGAAACAGCACTCCGGAGGACTCAGCCTACAGCACAAAAACACAAATCTAACACAGGTCGATACCTAACGGTGCCAACTAAAGCCTTGTTAAATTTGTTAGGTAAGTATGAGCCACAAAGGTAGACGCCAGCCCCGGGCTGACAACACACACTACCAGAGAGGCTACACCACAGCACACACACAGCACCACAGGAAAAGACAAATGACACAGTGTCAGAGCTCTTTTCAAATCACGGTGAGAATAATGTTTAATTTGATCCGTATGGTACACCACCTGCGCAATATTACTGTCAGCGTGGACCACAACAAAGAGTCCAGACCGGATCCTCCCAGCCTGCTACGCAAGATGAAGGAACTGATGGATCTCATCAAACCAGCTTGCCCGACAGGGAAAACCTTGCTCCTCCTGGAAGGCAATGCTAGAAACTGGGGCTACAATACTCGAGTAATCCTTGATGGACACTACACTGATGAGATCGACAGACTGTCCGCAGAGCTCTCCCAGGTGCTCACAGGAAACTGGAGAGAACCATGGGAAGTAGCTCAACGCTGGGCCTGGAACAACCTCGGCAAGAGACTGCACAGGAGCTCTCTGGAGCACACCAGGGCCATCATCATCAGCGTAAACAGCCCCAAAACAACACCTTCACAGCCACCGACCACCACTCAGAACCGGTACAGCGTGCTGACGGAGGAAACCGAGAGGGAGACAGAGACCGGCAACAGCTCTCAGAGTGCTAGCACAGGAGAGAATGAAAATCCTGCCCCCTGGACGATCCCTCCAAGGATCGCCCCTGCAGACACGCCGGCACTGTCACAGACAGAATTCCCTCAGATTCCAAAAACCCGACGCACGCCGAACAACAGGAGCCGTGAGAATAAAAAGAGGAGCAACGCAGAACCAGCCGCGACTCCCCCTCCGGCCTTCCAGCCGTCTGAGATTTCCCCGGCAGGCTCACCACTTGCACCTTCTTCCCTGCAGCTCTCTACCCACTCGGTCACTCCAACACCTAGACCGAGATCCCGCCTGCATGCCTCCCCCACTGCCTCTGCATCCTGTGCGCCTGCCTCCCTCATCTCCCCAGCATCTAACTTGGATGCTTCTCTCCTCCCTTCTCACTCTCCATTTTCTGCTTCCCTCCTCTCTACCCACACCTCTCACTCATCTGTGCCTAATCTTAACCTTTCACCCTGCATGCCTGACCTGAACCCTCCTGCCTTATCTATTAACCTTTCCCTCGACCCTAACTCTAACCCTAACCAAATTCCATCTTCTCTCTCTACCCCGGCTCCTGCTGCCTCGTCTCCTAATCCTTCCCCTGACTCTAACCCTAACCCACCTCCATCCTCTCCCTCGCTCCCGTCTCCTGCTGCCTTGTCCCCTAATCTTTCCCCGGACACTAACCCTAACTTGAATCAACTTTCACCCTCTCTCTCCATCCCGTTTCCTGACCTCTCCACTGCACCGGCTTCTCCAGCCTCCTCTCCCTCCTCCCCCACTCCTCCCAGGGCGCACATCTTCCCCGTAGTAACTGTACAACGGACACTAGTCTCTACCGAGACTCCCAAAACAACTTACAGACCAACACGCCACCCAAACACCAGTAGGAAAAACCTGGATTGGTCCCTGAAAACCCGGAAAAGTTGTCTCATCATCGGTGACTCGAATCTGGCTAACATCCCACCACACACGAACGAGGATGTCCAGATTGACAGCTATCCGGGCGCTAAATTCTCCCACGTGGAACCGCTGCTACAAGCACACAGGGACAACACCACGGTGAAGAAAGTAGTGCTCTCTTTCGGGATCAATAACAGGGAAAACAAACCAAAGGAAACAACAATAAAGCAGGTGCAGAAGGCTCGCAGAGCATCCAAACTTGCATTCCCGGACGCAGAAATCTACATCCCGGTGATCAACTACTCGGACACACTACCCCCGGAACAACAGAGGAACCTGGATACACTGAATAAGTACATCATGGAGAATACGAATCACATCCCAAAACTGCGGAAACAGGACTTTAAAACAGCAAGGGACAACGTCCACTGGACCACAGAAACAGCAGAAAAGATGCTGCAACACTGGATGACGCATTTAAACTAGACATCCCCACAAGCCTACAAACTGAGGAGGGGAGCAAGAACATAGTACTCCTGGCCAACAACTTTCAACCGACAGAGCCCCAAATAAAACTACTGGAAAAAGGACTTTCCTTCATCCCCACGCTAGATATCCACAAACAACAGAGGAATAACCTAAGACAGGACATAGGAATATACCACAGGAAACTAAAACTGGCAGCCTTTTTCCAAAACAAGAGAAAAAAGGACAGGATACCCTTCATGCCCACATCCAAATGGGAGCCTAGAGGGGGACAAATTGCCCAGGAAATCACCGACTTGATCACCCTAGACAGGGAAGCACTAGACGTACTGCCAGAACAACATAGAGATCACTGTAACCTAACGCAGGAGGAGGTAACAGCCCTCAGGAACCTAGCCAAAAACAGAAACATAGTCATTAAACCAGCAGACAAGGGAAGCGCTATAGTGATCATGGACAGAGAACAGTACATCTGGGAGGCTGAGAGACAGCTCAACAACCAGGAACACTACAGGAAACTACAGGAACCCACTTACCTAAAAACGGTGGAGGACATAAATAAAATCATAGATACGCTGTTGGACAAAAAATACATAAATACGAAACAGAGCAGCTACCTAAAGGGAAAAGAAGCACCCAGAGCCAGGATATTCTACCTACTACCCAAGATTCACAAAGCACCAGACACATGGCCTAAACCGTATGAGATTCCATCAGGAAGGCCGATTGTCTCTGACTGCAACAGTGAATCCTACAGGACGGCAGAATACATAGATTTCTTTCTAAATCCTCTGTCGAACCGCCATCCTAGCTACATAAAGGACACCTATGATTTTGTAGCCAAAATCAGAGGCATCACCGTCCCACAGTCTGCGTTTTTATTCAGTATAGATGTAGACAGCCTATACACCAACATAGAAACAACAGAGGGACTAAAAGCAGTTAGGAAATGGTTCAACAAATACCCGGACAAAGACAGACCGGATGCAGAAATCCTGGAACTCCTGTTCATCAACCTGACGAAAAACGACTTTGAATTCAACCAGGAATTTTACCTCCAAATCAAAGGGACAGCAATGGGCAAGAAATTCGCACCAGCCTATGCGGACATTTACATGGCTGACTGGGAAGAAACAGTCTTCGAGAAATGCACACACAAACCCACACACTACTTTAGATATTTAGATGACATCTGGGGCACATGGACACACGGCACAGACACATTTTTAGACTTCATGAACATCTTAAACACGCACCACACATCGATCAAAGTTAAACACACCACACATAACTCCTCAATTAATTTCTTAGACACCACCACATACAAAGGCCCTGATTTTAACCGCACTAACACATTAGACACAAAGGTTTATTTCAAAGATACTGACACACATTCATTACTACACAAAAACAGCTTCCACCCAAAACACACATTCAGAGGACTTGTTAAATCCCAACTCTTAAGATTCCACAGAATCTGCAGCCAGTCCACGGAATTTGAAAAGGCCACTCAGACTCTATATGGGTCGTTGAGGAAAAGAGGCTACGCCCGGAGCTTCCTGAGGAAAATCCGAAAGTCGTTTCTGGAAACAAAGGAGAAGAACCTCAAAACTCCCATCCCCCTGATAACAACTTACTCGAGCCTAAGTATCCACATTAACAACAGAATCAAAAGGAACTTTGAAGACACTCAAAGGAACAATTCTGTGATGCAGGAATTTAGGATCATATCAGCATATAGGAAAAACAAAAACTTACAGGACATCTTAGTCAAAAGTAAACTAAAACCAAAACCGGGACAACCACACAAAAACAAACCGCAGTTCTTTAAAGAGAAAAAATCTGTAAAGAACAGGGGAACCAAACAGGTATTTCCCATCCTCCAGAAAATCAATCTGGACACAAGAAACTGCGTGTACATCATCACATGCAACAAATGCGGGAGCCAGTACATAGGAGAAACAGGGAATTCCATCCGAATCCGACTGGCACAACACAGATATAACATTAAGAACCAGAAAGAAATGCACACTAAATTAGTCCCACATTTTCTGGAACACGGCCTTCAATCACTAGAAGTGAGCGGACTCGAACACAACATTAATTGGACAGCTGCACAACGGCAGCAGACAGAGAGATACTGGATTCGTCAACTCGACACCAGATATCCCACTGGACTGAACATTAAATAAATTTGACATGCTTTCTCAGCCCGACCTGCCGAGTATCAGAGTGAGGTTGGAATCAGGGAATCCACAGATGGCCTATGCATTCCCTGTCTTTTTTAGAAGCACAAGTCAGTTAAAACTGACAGCTCTAGAAAGCAGGATCCGTTGTCCCGAACCTAACCAGCTCGTGCCTCTGGGGAAGCAGCCCTGCCATTGGCAGACTGTCCAGATCAAACCGATCAATGAGAAAGGAGGGGGCGGAGAAAGCGGGCGGAGCCCAAAATACACAGACACAAATAGAGCAGCAAAACACTGAGCAGCCACACTGCCTGATGAAGATCTAACCAGATCGAAACGTCGCGACCTACACACCGAGAAAAAGGACAAGCTTCCACCTCCAGCAAGAACCAGAAGGACGAACCCTCCCTCCACGGAAGAGAACTCTCTCCACAGAGGACCAACAAGGAGCAAAACTGACTTAGGTTGATACCTTACTCAGTTTACTCAGGAGACCTTCACAAAGGACCTCTCCACACGCTGCAGCAGCCCTCCAGCAGAAACAGCACTCCGGAGGACTCAGCCTACAGCACAAAAACACAAATCTAACACAGGTCGATACCTAACGGTGCCAACTAAAGCCTTGTTAAATTTGTTAGGTAAGTATGAGCCACAAAGGTAGACGCCAGCCCCGGGCTGACAACACACACTACCAGAGAGGCTACACCACAGCACACACACAGCACCACAGGAAAAGACAAATGACACAGTGTCAGAGCTCTTTTCAAATCACGGTGAGAATAATGTTTAATTTGATCCGTATGGTACACCACCTGCGCAATATTACTGTCAGCGTGGACCACAACAAAGAGTCCAGACCGGATCCTCCCAGCCTGCTACGCAAGATGAAGGAACTGATGGATCTCATCAAACCAGCTTGCCCGACAGGGAAAACCTTGCTCCTCCTGGAAGGCAATGCTAGAAACTGGGGCTACAATACTCGAGTAATCCTTGATGGACACTACACTGATGAGATCGACAGACTGTCCGCAGAGCTCTCCCAGGTGCTCACAGGAAACTGGAGAGAACCATGGGAAGTAGCTCAACGCTGGGCCTGGAACAACCTCGGCAAGAGACTGCACAGGAGCTCTCTGGAGCACACCAGGGCCATCATCATCAGCGTAAACAGCCCCAAAACAACACCTTCACAGCCACCGACCACCACTCAGAACCGGTACAGCGTGCTGACGGAGGAAACCGAGAGGGAGACAGAGACCGGCAACAGCTCTCAGAGTGCTAGCACAGGAGAGAATGAAAATCCTGCCCCCTGGACGATCCCTCCAAGGATCGCCCCTGCAGACACGCCGGCACTGTCACAGACAGAATTCCCTCAGATTCCAAAAACCCGACGCACGCCGAACAACAGGAGCCGTGAGAATAAAAAGAGGAGCAACGCAGAACCAGCCGCGACTCCCCCTCCGGCCTTCCAGCCGTCTGAGATTTCCCCGGCAGGCTCACCACTTGCACCTTCTTCCCTGCAGCTCTCTACCCACTCGGTCACTCCAACACCTAGACCGAGATCCCGCCTGCATGCCTCCCCCACTGCCTCTGCATCCTGTGCGCCTGCCTCCCTCATCTCCCCAGCATCTAACTTGGATGCTTCTCTCCCTCCCTTCTCACTCTCCATTTTCTGCTTCCCTCCTCTCTACCCACACCTCTCACTCATCTGTGCCTAATCTTAACCTTTCACCCTGCATGCCTGACCTGAACCCTCCTGCCTTATCTATTAACCTTTCCCTCGACCCTAACTCTAACCCTAACCAAATTCCCATCTTCTCTCTCTACCCCGGCTCCTGCTGCCTCGTCTCCTAATCCTTCCCCTGACTCTAACCCTAACCCACCTCCATCCTCTCCCTCGCTCCCGTCTCCTGCTGCCTTGTCCCCTAATCTTTCCCCGGACACTAACCCTAACTTGAATCAACTTTCACCCTCTCTCTCCATCCCGTTTCCTGACCTCTCCACTGCACCGGCTTCTCCAGCCTCCTCTCCCTCCTCCCCACTCCTCCCAGGGCGCACATCTTCCCCGTAGTAACTGTACAACGGACACTAGTCTCTACCGAGACTCCCAAAACAACTTACAGACCAACACGCCACCCAAACACCAGTAGGAAAAACCTGGATTGGTCCCTGAAAACCCGGAAAAGTTGTCTCATCATCGGTGACTCGAATCTGGCTAACATCCCACCACACACGAACGAGGATGTCCAGATTGACAGCTATCCGGGCGCTAAATTCTCCCACGTGGAACCGCTGCTACAAGCACACAGGGACAACACCACGGTGAAGAAAGTAGTGCTCTCTTTCGGGATCAATAACAGGGAAAACAAACCAAAGGAAACAACAATAAAGCAGGTGCAGAAGGCTCGCAGAGCATCCAAACTTGCATTCCCGGACGCAGAAATCTACATCCCGGTGATCAACTACTCGGACACACTACCCCCGGAACAACAGAGGAACCTGGATACACTGAATAAGTACATCATGGAGAATACGAATCACATCCCAAAACTGCGGAAACAGGACTTTAAAACAGCAAGGGACAACGTCCACTGGACCACAGAAACAGCAGAAAAGATGCTGCAACACTGGATGACGCATTTTAAACTAGACATCCCCACAAGCCTACAAACTGAGGAGGGGAGCAAGAACATAGTACTCCTGGCCAACAACTTTCAACCGACAGAGCCCCAAATAAAACTACTGGAAAAAGGACTTTCCTTCATCCCCACGCTAGATATCCACAAACAACAGAGGAATAACCTAAGACAGGACATAGGAATATACCACAGGAAACTAAAACTGGCAGCCTTTTTCCAAAACAAGAGAAAAAAGGACAGGATACCCCTTCATGCCCACATCCAAATGGGAGCCTAGAGGGGGACAAATTGCCCAGGAAATCACCGACTTGATCACCCTAGACAGGGAAGCACTAGACGTACTGCCAGAACAACATAGAGATCACTGTAACCTAACGCAGGGAGGAGGTAACAGCCCTCAGGAACCTAGCCAAAAACAGAAACATAGTCATTAAACCAGCAGACAAGGGAAGCGCTATAGTGATCATGGACAGAGAACAGTACATCTGGGAGGCTGAGAGACAGCTCAACAACCAGGAACACTACAGGAAACTACAGGAACCCACTTACCTAAAAACGGTGGAGGACATAAATAAAATCATAGATACGCTGTTGGACAAAAAATACATAAATACGAAACAGAGCAGCTACCTAAAGGGAAAAGAAGCACCCAGAGCCAGGATATTCTACCTACTACCCAAGATTCACAAAGCACCAGACACATGGCCTAAACCGTATGAGATTCCATCAGGAAGGCCGATTGTCTCTGACTGCAACAGTGAATCCTACAGGACGGCAGAATACATAGATTTCTTTCTAAATCCTCTGTCGAACCGCCATCCTAGCTACATAAAGGACACCTATGATTTTGTAGCCAAAATCAGAGGCATCACCGTCCCACAGTCTGCGTTTTTATTCAGTATAGATGTAGACAGCCTATACACCAACATAGAAACAACAGAGGGACTAAAAGCAGTTAGGAAAATGGTTCAACAAATACCCGGACAAAGACAGACCGGATGCAGAAATCCTGGAACTCCTGTTCATCAACCTGACGAAAAACGACTTTGAATTCAACCAGGAATTTACCTCCAAATCAAAGGGACAGCAATGGGCAAGAAATTCGCAAAGGGACAGCAATGGGCAAGAAATTCGCACCAGCCTATGCGGACATTTACATGGCTGACTGGGAAGAAACAGTCTTCGAGAAATGCACACACAAACCCACACACTACTTTAGATATTTAGATGACATCTGGGGCACATGGACACACGGCACAGACACATTTTTAGACTTCATGAACATCTTAAACACGCACCACACATCGATCAAAGTTAAACACACCACACATAACTCCTCAATTAATTTCTTAGACACCACCACATACAAAGGCCCTGATTTTAACCGCACTAACACATTAGACACAAAGGTTTATTTCAAAGATACTGACACACATTCATTACTACACAAAAACAGCTTCCACCCAAAACACACATTCAGAGGACTTGTTAAATCCCAACTCTTAAGATTCCACAGAATCTGCAGCCAGTCCACGGAATTTGAAAAGGCCACTCAGACTCTATATGGGTCGTTGAGGAAAAGAGGCTACGCCCGGAGCTTCCTGAGGAAAATCCGAAAGTCGTTTCTGGAAACAAAGGAGAAGAACCTCAAAACTCCCATCCCCCTGATAACAACTTACTCGAGCCTAAGTATCCACATTAACAACAGAATCAAAAGGAACTTTGAAGACACTCAAAGGAACAATTCTGTGATGCAGGAATTTAGGATCATATCAGCATATAGGAAAAACAAAAACTTACAGGACATCTTAGTCAAAAGTAAACTAAAACCAAAACCGGGACAACCACACAAAAACAAACCGCAGTTCTTTAAAGAGAAAAAATCTGTAAAGAACAGGGGAACCAAACAGGTATTTCCCATCCTCCAGAAAATCAATCTGGACACAAGAAACTGCGTGTACATCATCACATGCAACAAATGCGGGAGCCAGTACATAGGAGAAACAGGGAATTCCATCCGAATCCGACTGGCACAACACAGATATAACATTAAGAACCAGAAAGAAATGCACACTAAATTAGTCCCACATTTTCTGGAACACGGCCTTCAATCACTAGAAGTGAGCGGACTCGAACACAACATTAATTGGACAGCTGCACAACGGCAGCAGACAGAGAGATACTGGATTCGTCAACTCGACACCAGATATCCCACTGGACTGAACATTAAATAAATTTGACATGCTTTCTCAGCCCGACCTGCCGAGTATCAGAGTGAGGTTGGAATCAGGGAATCCACAGATGGCCTATGCATTCCCTGTCTTTTTTAGAAGCACAAGTCAGTTAAAACTGACAGCTCTAGAAAGCAGGATCCGTTGTCCCGAACCTAACCAGCTCGTGCCTCTGGGGAAGCAGCCCTGCCATTGGCAGACTGTCCAGATCAAACGATCAATGAGAAAGGAGGGGGCGGAGGAAAGCGGGCGGAGCCCAAAATACACAGACACAAATAGAGCAGCAAAACACTGAGCAGCCACACTGCCTGATGAAGATCTAACCAGATCGAAACGTCGCGACCTACACACCGAGAAAAAGGACAAGCTTCCACCTCCAGCAAGAACCAGAAGGACGAACCCTCCCTCCACGGAAGAGAACTCTCTCCACAGAGGACCAACAAGGAGCAAAAACTGACTTAGGTTGATACCTTACTCAGTTTACTCAGGAGACCTTCACAAAGGACCTCTCCACACGCTGCAGCAGCCCTCCCAGCAGAAACAGCACTCCGGAGGACTCAGCCTACAGCACAAAAACACAAATCTAACACAGGTCGATACCTAACGGTGCCAACTAAAGCCTTGTTAAATTTGTTAGGTAAGTATGAGCCACAAAGGTAGACGCCAGCCCCGGGCTGACAACACACACTACCAGAGAGGCTACACCACAGCACACACACAGCACCACAGGAAAAGACAAATGACACAGTGTCAGAGCTCTTTTCAAATCACGGTGAGAATAATGTTTAATTTGATCCGTATGGTACACCACCTGCGCAATATTACTGTCAGCGTGGACCACAACAAAGAGTCCAGACCGGATCCTCCCAGCCTGCTACGCAAGATGAAGGAACTGATGGATCTCATCAAACCAGCTTGCCCGACAGGGAAAACCTTGCTCCTCCTGGAAGGCAATGCTAGAAACTGGGGCTACAATACTCGAGTAATCCTTGATGGACACTACACTGATGAGATCGACAGACTGTCCGCAGAGCTCTCCCAGGTGCTCACAGGAAACTGGAGAGAACCATGGGAAGTAGCTCAACGCTGGGCCTGGAACAAACCTCGGCAAGAGACTGCACAGGAGCTCTCTGGAGCACACCAGGGCCATCATCATCAGCGTAAACAGCCCCAAAACAACACCTTCACAGCCACCGACCACCACTCAGAACCGGTACAGCGTGCTGACGGAGGAAACCGAGAGGGAGACAGAGACCGGCAACAGCTCTCAGAGTGCTAGCACAGGAGAGAATGAAAATCCTGCCCCCTGGACGATCCCTCCAAGGATCGCCCCTGCAGACACGCCGGCACTGTCACAGACAGAATTCCCTCAGATTCCAAAAACCCGACGCACGCCGAACAACAGGAGCCGTGAGAATAAAAAGAGGAGCAACGCAGAACCAGCCGCGACTCCCCCTCCGGCCTTCCAGCCGTCTGAGATTTCCCCGGCAGGCTCACCACTTGCACCTTCTTCCCTGCAGCTCTCTACCCACTCGGTCACTCCAACACCTAGACCGAGATCCCGCCTGCATGCCTCCCCCCACTGCCTCTGCATCCTGTGCGCCTGCCTCCCTCATCTCCCCAGCATCTAACTTGGATGCTTCTCTCCTCCCTTCTCACTCTCCATTTCTGCTTCCCTCCTCTCTACCCACACCTCTCACTCATCTGTGCCTAATCTTAACCTTTCACCCTGCATGCCTGACCTGAACCCTCCTGCCTTATCTATTAACCTTTCCCTCGACCCTAACTCTAACCCTAACCAAATTCCATCTTCTCTCTCTACCCCGGCTCCTGCTGCCTCGTCTCCTAATCCTTCCCCTGACTCTAACCCTAACCCACCTCCATCCTCTCCCTCGCTCCCGTCTCCTGCTGCCTTGTCCCCTAATCTTTCCCCGGACACTAACCCTAACTTGAATCAACTTTCATCCCTCTCTCTCCATCCCGTTTCCTGACCTCTCCACTGCACCGGCTTCCTCCAGCCTCCTCTCCCTCCTCCCCCACTCCTCCCAGGGCGCACATCTTCCCGTAGTAACTGTACAACGGACACTAGTCTCTACCGAGACTCCCAAAACAACTTACAGACCAACACGCCACCCAAACACCAGTAGGAAAAACCTGGATTGGTCCCTGAAAACCCGGAAAAGTTGTCTCATCATCGGTGACTCGAATCTGGCTAACATCCCACCACACACGAACGAGGATGTCCAGATTGACAGCTATCCGGGCGCTAAATTCTCCCACGTGGAACCGCTGCTACAAGCACACAGGGACAACACCACGGTGAAGAAAGTAGTGCTCTCTTTCGGGATCAATAACAGGGAAAACAAACCAAAGGAAACAACAATAAAGCAGGTGCAGAAGGCTCGCAGAGCATCCAAACTTGCATTCCCCGGACGCAGAAATCTACATCCCGGTGATCAACTACTCGGACACACTACCCCCCGGAACAACAGAGGAACCTGGATACACTGAATAAGTACATCATGGAGAATACGAATCACATCCCAAAACTGCGGAAACAGGACTTTAAAACAGCAAGGGACAACGTCCACTGGACCACAGAAACAGCAGAAAAGATGCTGCAACACTGGATGACGCATTTAAACTAGACATCCCCACAAGCCTACAAACTGAGGAGGGGAGCAAGAACATAGTACTCCTGGCCAACAACTTTCAACCGACAGAGCCCCAAATAAAACTACTGGAAAAAGGACTTTCCTTCATCCCCACGCTAGATATCCACAAACAACAGAGGAATAACCTAAGACAGGACATAGGAATATACCACAGGAAACTAAAACTGGCAGCCTTTTTCCAAAAACAAGAGAAAAAAGGACAGGATACCCTTCATGCCCACATCCAAATGGGAGCCTAGAGGGGGACAAATTGCCCAGGAAATCACCGACTTGATCACCCTAGACAGGGAAGCACTAGACGTACTGCCAGAACAACATAGAGATCACTGTAACCTAACGCAGGAGGAGGTAACAGCCCTCAGGAACCTAGCCAAAAACAGAAACATAGTCATTAAACCAGCAGACAAGGGAAGCGCTATAGTGATCATGGACAGAGAACAGTACATCTGGGAGGCTGAGAGACAGCTCAACAACCAGGAACACTACAGGAAACTACAGGAACCCACTTACCTAAAAACGGTGGAGGACATAAATAAAATCATAGATACGCTGTTGGACAAAAAATACATAAATACGAAACAGAGCAGCTACCTAAAGGGAAAAGAAGCACCCAGAGCCAGGATATTCTACCTACATACCCAAGATTCACAAAGCACCAGACACATGGCCTAAACCGTATGAGATTCCATCAGGAAGGCCGATTGTCTCTGACTGCAACAGTGAATCCTACAGGACGGCAGAATACATAGATTTCTTTCTAAATCCTCTGTCGAACCGCCATCCTAGCTACATAAAGGACACCTATGATTTTGTAGCCAAAATCAGAGGCATCACCGTCCCACAGTCTGCGTTTTTATTCAGTATAGATGTAGACAGCCTATACACCAACATAGAAACAACAGAGGGACTAAAAGCAGTTAGGAAATGGTTCAACAAATACCCGGACAAAGACAGACCGGATGCAGAAATCCTGGAACTCCTGTTCATCAACCTGACGAAAAACGACTTTGAATTCAACCAGGAATTTTACCTCCAAATCAAAGGGACAGCAATGGGCAAGAAATTCGCACCAGCCTATGCGGACATTTACATGGCTGACTGGGAAGAAACAGTCTTCGAGAAATGCACACACAAACCCACACACTACTTTAGATATTTAGATGACATCTGGGGCACATGGACACACGGCACAGACACATTTTTAGACTTCATGAACATCTTAAACACGCACCACACATCGATCAAAGTTAAACACACCACACATAACTCCTCAATTAATTTCTTAGACACCACCACATACAAAGGCCCTGATTTTAACCGCACTAACACATTAGACACAAAGGTTTATTTCAAAGATACTGACACACATTCATTACTACACAAAAACAGCTTCCACCCAAAACACACATTCAGAGGACTTGTTAAATCCCAACTCTTAAGATTCCACAGAATCTGCAGCCAGTCCACGGAATTTGAAAAGGCCACTCAGACTCTATATGGGTCGTTGAGGAAAAGAGGCTACGCCCGGAGCTTCCTGAGGAAAATCCGAAAGTCGTTTCTGGAAACAAAGGAGAAGAACCTCAAAACTCCCATCCCCCTGATAACAACTTACTCGAGCCTAAGTATCCACATTAACAACAGAATCAAAAGGAACTTTGAAGACACTCAAAGGAACAATTCTGTGATGCAGGAATTTAGGATCATATCAGCATATAGGAAAAACAAAAACTTACAGGACATCTTAGTCAAAAGTAAACTAAAACCAAAACCGGGACAACCACACAAAAACAAACCGCAGTTCTTTAAAGAGAAAAAATCTGTAAAGAACAGGGGAACCAAACAGGTATTTCCCATCCTCCAGAAAATCAATTCTGGACACAAGAAACTGCGTGTACATCATCACATGCAACAAATGCGGGAGCCAGTACATAGGAGAAACAGGGAATTCCATCCGAATCCGACTGGCACAACACAGATATAACATTAAGAACCAGAAAGAAATGCACACTAAATTAGTCCCACATTTTCTGGAACACGGCCTTCAATCACTAGAAGTGAGCGGACTCGAACACAACATTAATTGGACAGCTGCACAACGGCAGCAGACAGAGAGATACTGGATTCGTCAACTCGACACCAGATATCCCACTGGACTGAACATTAAATAAATTTGACATGCTTTCTCAGCCCGACCTGCCGAGTATCAGAGTGAGGTTGGAATCAGGGAATCCACAGATGGCCTATGCATTCCCTGTCTTTTTAGAAGCACAAGTCAGTTAAAACTGACAGCTCTAGAAAGCAGGATCCGTTGTCCCGAACCTAACCAGCTCGTGCCTCTGGGGAAGCAGCCCTGCCATTGGCAGACTGTCCAGATCAAACCGATCAATGAGAAAGGAGGGGGCGGAGAAAGCGGGCGGAGCCCAAAATACACAGACACAAATAGAGCAGCAAAACACTGAGCAGCCACACTGCCTGATGAAGATCTAACCAGATCGAAACGTCGCGACCTACACACCGAGAAAAAGGACAAGCTTCCACCTCCAGCAAGAACCAGAAGGACGAACCCTCCCTCCACGGAAGAGAACTCTCTCCACAGAGGACCAACAAGGAGCAAAACTGACTTAGGTTGATACCTTACTCAGTTTACTCAGGAGACCCTTCACAAAGGACCTCTCCACACGCTGCAGCAGCCCTCCAGCAGAAACAGCACTCCGGAGGACTCAGCCTACAGCACAAAAACACAAATCTAACACAGGTCGATACCTAACGGTGCCAACTAAAGCCTTGTTAAATTTGTTAGGTAGAGTATGAGCCACAAAGGTAGACGCCAGCCCCGGGCTGACAACACACACTACCAGAGAGGCTACACCACAGCACACGGAAAAGACAAATGACACAGTGTCAGAGCTCTTTTCAAATCACGGTGAGAATAATGTTTAATTTGATCCGTATGGTACACCACCTGCGCAATATTACTGTCAGCGTGGACCACAACAAAGAGTCCAGACCGGATCCTCCCAGCCTGCTACGCAAGATGAAGGAAACTGATGGATCTCATCAAACCAGCTTGCCCGACAGGGAAAACCTTGCTCCTCCTGGAAGGCAATGCTAGAAACTGGGGCTACAATACTCGAGTAATCCTTGATGGACACTACACTGATGAGATCGACAGACTGTCCGCAGAGCTCTCCCAGGTGCTCACAGGAAACTGGAGAGAACCATGGGAAGTAGCTCAACGCTGGGCCTGGAACAACCTCGGCAAGAGACTGCACAGGAGCTCTCTGGAGCACACCAGGGCCATCATCATCAGCGTAAACAGCCCCAAAACAACACCTTCACAGCCACCGACCACCACTCAGAACCGGTACAAGCGTGCTGACGGAGGAAACCGAGAGGGAGACAGAGACCGGCAACAGCTCTCAGAGTGCTAGCACAGGAGAGAATGAAAATCCTGCCCCCTGGACGATCCCTCCAAGGATCGCCCCTGCAGACACGCCGGCACTGTCACAGACAGAATTCCCTCAGATTCCAAAAACCCGACGCACGCCGAACAACAGGAGCCGTGAGAATAAAAAGAGGAGCAACGCAGAACCAGCCGCGACTCCCCCTCCGGCCTTCCAGCCGTCTGAGATTTCCCCGGCAGGCTCACCACTTGCACCTTCTTCCCTGCAGCTCTCTACCCACTCGGTCACTCCAACACCTAGACCGAGATCCCGCCTGCATGCCTCCCCACCGCCTCTGCATCCTGCGCGCCTGCCTCCCTCATCTCCCCAGCATCTAACTTGGATGCTTCTCTCCTCCCTTCTCACTCTCCATTTTCTGCTTCCCTCCTCTCTACCCACACCTCTCACTCATCTGTGCCTAATCTTAACCTTTCACCCTGCATGCCTGACCTGAACCCTCCTGCCTTATCTATTAACCTTTCCCTCGACCCTAACTCTAACCCTAACCAAATTCCATCTTCTCTCTCTACCCCGGCTCCTGCTGCCTCGTCTCCTAATCCTTCCCCTGACTCTAACCCTAACCCACCTCCATCCTCTCCCTCGCTCCCGTCTCCTGCTGCCTTGTCCCCTAATCTTTCCCCGGACACTAACCCTAACTTGAATCAACTTTCACCCTCTCTCTCCATCCCGTTTCCTGACCTCTCCACTGCACCGGCTTCTCCAGCCTCCTCTCCCTCCTCCCCCACTCCTCCCAGGGCGCACATCTTCCCCGTAGTAACTGTACAACGGACACTAGTCTCTACCGAGACTCCCAAAACAACTTACAGACCAACACGCCACCCAAACACCAGTAGGAAAAACCTGGATTGGTCCCTGAAAACCCGGAAAAGTTGTCTCATCATCGGTGACTCGAATCTGGCTAACATCCCACCACACACGAACGAGGATGTCCAGATTGACAGCTATCCGGGCGCTAAATTCTCCCACGTGGAACCGCTGCTACAAGCACACAGGGACAACACCACGGTGAAGAAAGTAGTGCTCTCTTTCGGGATCAATAACAGGGAAAACAAACCAAAGGAAACAACAATAAAGCAGGTGCAGAAGGCTCGCAGAGCATCCAAACTTGCATTCCCGGACGCAGAAATCTACATCCCGGTGATCAACTACTCGGACACACTACCCCCGGGACAACAGAGGAACCTGGATACACTGAATAAGTACATCATGGAGAATACGAATCACATCCCAAAACTGCGGAAACAGGACTTTAAAACAGCAAGGGACAACGTCCACTGGACCACAGAAACAGCAGAAAAGATGCTGCAACACTGGATGACGCATTTAAACTAGACATCCCCACAAGCCTACAAACTGAGGAGGGGAGCAAGAACATAGTACTCCTGGCCCAACAACTTTCAACCGACAGAGCCCCAAATAAAACTACTGGAAAAAGGACTTTCCTTCATCCCCACGCTAGATATCCACAAACAACAGAGGAATAACCTAAGACAGGACATAGGAATATACCACAGGAAACTAAAACTGGCAGCCTTTTTCCAAAACAAGAGAAAAAAGGACAGGATACCCTTCATGCCCACATCCAAATGGGAGCCTAGAGGGGGACAAATTGCCCAGGAAATCACCGACTTGATCACCCTAGACAGGGAAGCACTAGACGTACTGCCAGAACAACATAGAGATCACTGTAACCTAACGCAGGAGGAGGTAACAGCCCTCAGGAACCTAGCCAAAACAGAAACATAGTCATTAAACCAGCAGACAAGGGAAGCGCTATAGTGATCATGGACAGAGAACAGTACATCTGGGAGGCTGAGAGACAGCTCAACAACCAGGAACACTACAGGAAACTACAGGAACCCACTTACCTAAAAACGGTGGAGGACATAAATAAAATCATAGATACGCTGTTGGACAAAAAATACATAAATACGAAACAGAGCAGCTACCTAAAGGGAAAAGAAGCACCCAGAGCCAGGATATTCTACCTACTACCCAAGATTCACAAAGCACCAGACACATGGCCTAAACCGTATGAGATTCCATCAGGAAGGCCGATTGTCTCTGACTGCAACAGTGAATCCTACAGGACGGCAGAATACATAGATTTCTTTCTAAATCCTCTGTCGAACCGCCATCCTAGCTACATAAAGGACACCTATGATTTTGTAGCCAAAATCAGAGGCATCACCGTCCCACAGTCTGCGTTTTTATTCAGTATAGATGTAGACAGCCTATACACCAACATAGAAACAACAGAGGGACTAAAAGCAGTTAGGAAATGGTTCAACAAATACCCGGACAAAGACAGACCGGATGCAGAAATCCTGGAACTCCTGTTCATCAACCTGACGAAAAACGACTTTGAATTCAACCAGGAATTTTACCTCCAAATCAAAGGGACAGCAATGGGCAAGAAATTCGCACCAGCCTATGCGGACATTTACATGGCTGACTGGGAAGAAACAGTCTTCGAGAAATGCACACACAAACCCACACACTACTTTAGATATTTAGATGACATCTGGGGCACATGGACACACGGCACAGACACATTTTTAGACTTCATGAACATCTTAAACACGCACCACACATCGATCAAAGTTAAACACACCACACATAACTCCTCAATTAATTTCTTAGACACCACCACATACAAAGGCCCTGATTTTAACCGCACTAACACATTAGACACAAAGGTTTATTTCAAAGATACTGACACACATTCATTACTACACAAAAACAGCTTCCACCCAAAACACACATTCAGAGGACTTGTTAAATCCCAACTCTTAAGATTCCACAGAATCTGCAGCCAGTCCACGGAATTTGAAAAGGCCACTCAGACTCTATATGGGTCGTTGAGGAAAAGAGGCTACGCCCGGAGCTTCCTGAGGAAAATCCGAAAGTCGTTTCTGGAAACAAAGGAGAAGAACCTCAAAACTCCCATCCCCCTGATAACAACTTACTCGAGCCTAAGTATCCACATTAACAACAGAATCAAAAGGAACTTTGAAGACACTCAAAGGAACAATTCTGTGATGCAGGAATTTAGGATCATATCAGCATATAGGAAAAACAAAAACTTACAGGACATCTTAGTCAAAAGTAAACTAAAACCAAAACCGGGACAACCACACAAAAACAAACCGCAGTTCTTTAAAGAGAAAAAATCTGTAAAGAACAGGGGAACCAAACAGGTATTTCCCATCCTCCAGAAAATCAATCTGGACACAAGAAACTGCGTGTACATCATCACATGCAACAAATGCGGGAGCCAGTACATAGGAGAAACAGGGAATTCCATCCGAATCCGACTGGCACAACACAGATATAACATTAAGAACCAGAAAGAAATGCACACTAAATTAGTCCCACATTTTCTGGAACACGGCCTTCAATCACTAGAAGTGAGCGGACTCGAACACAACATTAATTGGACAGCTGCACAACGGCAGCAGACAGAGAGATACTGGATTCGTCAACTCGACACCAGATATCCCACTGGACTGAACATTAAATAAATTTGACATGCTTCTCAGCCCGACCTGCCGAGTATCAGAGTGAGGTTGGAATCAGGGAATCCACAGATGGCCTATGCATTCCCTGTCTTTTTTAGAAGCACAAGTCAGTTAAAACTGACAGCTCTAGAAAGCAGGATCCGTTGTCCCGAACCTAACCAGCTCGTGCCTCTGGGGAAGCAGCCCTGCCATTGGCAGACTGTCCAGATCAAACCGATCAATGAGAAAGGAGGGGGCGGAGAAAGCGGGCGGAGCCCAAAATACACAGACACAAATAGAGCAGCAAAACACTGAGCAGCCACACTGCCTGATGAAGATCTAACCAGATCGAAACGTCGCGACCTACACACCGAGAAAAAGGACAAGCTTCCACCTCCAGCAAGAACCAGAAGGACGAACCCTCCCTCCACGGAAGAGAACTCTCTCCACAGAGGACCAACAAGGAGCAAAACTGACTTAGGTTGATACCTTACTCAGTTTACTCAGGAGACCTTCACAAAGGACCTCTCCACACGCTGCAGCAGCCCTCCAGCAGAAACAGCACTCCGGAGGACTCAGCCTACAGCACAAAAACACAAATCTAACACAGGTCGATACCTAACGGTGCCAACTAAAGCCTTGTTAAATTTGTTAGGTAAGTATGAGCCACAAAGGTAGACGCCAGCCCCGGGCTGACAACACACACTACCAGAGAGGCTACACCACAGCACACACACAGCACCACAGGAAAAGACAAATGACACAGTGTCAGAGCTCTTTTCAAATCACGGTGAGAATAATGTTTAATTTGATCCGTATGGTACACCACCTGCGCAATATTACTGTCAGCGTGGACCACAACAAAGAGTCCAGACCGGATCCTCCCAGCCTGCTACGCAAGATGAAGGAACTGATGGATCTCATCAAACCAGCTTGCCCGACAGGGAAAACCTTGCTCCTCCTGGAAGGCAATGCTAGAAACTGGGGCTACAATACTCGAGTAATCCTTGATGGACACTACACTGATGAGATCGACAGACTGTCCGCAGAGCTCTCCCAGGTGCTCACAGGAAACTGGAGAGAACCATGGGAAGTAGCTCAACGCTGGGCCTGGAACAACCTCGGCAAGAGACTGCACAGGAGCTCTCTGGAGCACACCAGGGCCATCATCATCAGCGTAAACAGCCCCAAAACAACACCTTCACAGCCACCGACCACCACTCAGAACCGGTACAGCGTGCTGACGGAGGAAACCGAGAGGGAGACAGAGGACCGGCAACAGCTCTCAGAGTGCTAGCACAGGAGAGAATGAAAATCCTGCCCCCTGGACGATCCCTCCAAGGATCGCCCCTGCAGACACGCCGGCACTGTCACAGACAGAATTCCCTCAGATTCCAAAAACCCGACGCACGCCGAACAACAGGAGCCGTGAGAATAAAAAGAGGAGCAACGCAGAACCAGCCGCGACTCCCCCTCCGGCCTTCCAGCCGTCTGAGATTTCCCCGGCAGGCTCACCACTTGCACCTTCTTCCCTGCAGCTCTCTACCCACTCGGTCACTCCAACACCTAGACCGAGATCCCGCCTGCATGCCTCCCCCACCGCCTCTGCATCCTGCGCGCCTGCCTCCCTCATCTCCCCAGCATCTAACTTGGATGCTTCTCTCCTCCCTTCTCACTCTCCATTTTCTGCTTCCCTCCTCTCTACCCACACCTCTCACTCATCTGTGCCTAATCTTAACCTTTCACCCTGCATGCCTGACCTGAACCCTCCTGCCTTATCTATTAACCTTTCCCTCGACCCTAACTCTAACCCTAACCAAATTCCATCTTCTCTCTCTACCCCGGCTCCTGCTGCCTCGTCTCCTAATCCTTCCCCTGACTCTAACCCTAACCCACCTCCATCCTCTCCCTCGCTCCCGTCTCCTGCTGCCTTGTCCCCTAATCTTTCCCCGGACACTAACCCTAACTTGAATCAACTTTCACCCTCTCTCTCCATCCCGTTTCCTGACCTCTCCACTGCACCGGCTTCTCCAGCCTCCTCTCCCTCCTCCCCCACTCCTCCCAGGGCGCACATCTTCCCCCGTAGTAACTGTACAACGGACACTAGTCTCTACCGAGACTCCCAAAACAACTTACAGACCAACACGCCACCCAAACACCAGTAGGAAAAACCTGGATTGGTCCCTGAAAACCCGGAAAAGTTGTCTCATCATCGGTGACTCGAATCTGGCTAACATCCCACCACACACGAACGAGGATGTCCAGATTGACAGCTATCCGGGCGCTAAATTCTCCCACGTGGAACCGCTGCTACAAGCACACAGGGACAACACCACGGTGAAGAAAGTAGTGCTCTCTTTCGGGATCAATAACAGGGAAAACAAACCAAAGGAAACAACAATAAAGCAGGTGCAGAAGGCTCGCAGAGCATCCAAACTTGCATTCCCGGACGCAGAAATCTACATCCCGGTGATCAACTACTCGGACACACTACCCCCGGAACAACAGAGGAACCTGGATACACTGAATAAGTACATCATGGAGAATACGAATCACATCCCAAAACTGCGGAAACAGGACTTTAAAACAGCAAGGGACAACGTCCACTGGACCACAGAAACAGCAGAAAAGATGCTGCAACACTGGATGACGCATTTAAACTAGACATCCCCACAAGCCTACAAACTGAGGAGGGGAGCAAGAACATAGTACTCCTGGCCAACAACTTTCAACCGACAGAGCCCCAAATAAAACTACTGGAAAAAGGACTTTCCTTCATCCCCACGCTAGATATCCACAAACAACAGAGGAATAACCTAAGACAGGACATAGGAATATACCACAGGAAACTAAAACTGGCAGCCTTTTTCCAAAACAAGAGAAAAAAGGACAGGATACCCTTCATGCCCACATCCAAATGGGAGCCTAGAGGGGGACAAATTGCCCAGGAAATCACCGACTTGATCACCCTAGACAGGGAAGCACTAGACGTACTGCCAGAACAACATAGAGATCACTGTAACCTAACGCAGGAGGAGGTAACAGCCCTCAGGAACCTAGCCAAAAACAGAAACATAGTCATTAAACCAGCAGACAAGGGAAGCGCTATAGTGATCATGGACAGAGAACAGTACATCTGGGAGGCTGAGAGACAGCTCAACAACCAGGAACACTACAGGAAACTACAGGAACCCACTTACCTAAAAACGGTGGAGGACATAAATAAAATCATAGATACGCTGTTGGACAAAAAATACATAAATACGAAACAGAGCAGCTACCTAAAGGGAAAAGAAGCACCCAGAGCCAGGATATTCTACCTACTACCCAAGATTCACAAAGCACCAGACACATGGCCTAAACCGTATGAGATTCCATCAGGAAGGCCGATTGTCTCTGACTGCAACAGTGAATCCTACAGGACGGCAGAATACATAGATTCTTTCTAAATCCTCTGTCGAACCGCCATCCTAGCTACATAAAGGACACCTATGATTTTGTAGCCAAAATCAGAGGCATCACCGTCCCACAGTCTGCGTTTTTATTCAGTATAGATGTAGACAGCCTATACACCAACATAGAAACAACAGAGGGACTAAAAGCAGTTAGGAAATGGTTCAACAAATACCCGGACAAAGACAGACCGGATGCAGAAATCCTGGAACTCCTGTTCATCAACCTGACGAAAAACGACTTTGAATTCAACCAGGAATTTTACCTCCAAATCAAAGGGACAGCAATGGGCAAGAAATTCGCACCAGCCTATGCGGACATTTACATGGCTGACTGGGAAGAAACAGTCTTCGAGAAATGCACACACAAAACCCACACACTACTTTAGATAT